>NC_054473.1:122416066-122628239 GCF_017639515.1 Carcharodon carcharias | reverse complement strand
TCTTCCCCAGTCATTACCGCACCCCAGTCACGTGTGTCTCTGCTCTCTTCCCCAGTCATCAGCGCACGGCAGTCACTTGTGTCTCTGCTCTCTTCCCCAGTCATCACCGCACGGCAGTCACTTGTGTCTGTGCTCTCTTCCCCAGTCATCACCGCACCCCAGTCACCTGTGTCTGTGCTCCCTTCCCCAGTCATCACCGCACCCCAGTCACATGTGTCTTTGCTGTGCTCTCTTCCCCAGTCATCACCGCACCCCAATCAAGTGTCTATGTGCTCGCTTCCCAATTCATCACCGCACCCCAGTCACGTGTGTCTGTGCTCTCTTCCCCAACCATCACCGCACCCCAGTCACGTCTACCTGAGCTCTCTTCCGCAGTCATCACAGCACCGCAGTCACATGTGTCGGCTCTCTTCCTCAGTCATCACCGAACCCCAGTCACTTGTGTCTGTGCTCTCTTCCCCAGTCATCACAGCACGCCAGTCACGTGTGTCTGTGCTCTATTCCTCAGTCATCGCCGCACCCCAGACACGTGTGTCTGTGCCCTCTTCCCCAGTCATCACAGCACCCCAGTTACGTGTGCCTATGCTCTCTTCCCCAGTCATCACCGCACCCCAGTCATTTGTGCCTGAGCTCTCTTCCCCAGTCATTACCGCACCCCAGTCACGTGTGTCTCTGCTCTCTTCCCCAGTCATCAGCGCACGGCAGTCACTTGTGTCTGTGCTCTCTTCCCCAGTCATCACCGTACCCCAGTCACCTGTGTCTGTGCTCTCTTCCCCAGTCATCACCGCACCCCAGTCACATGTGTCTTTGCTGTGCTCTCTTCCTCAGTCACCACCGCACCCCAGTCAAGTGTCTAAGTGCTCGCTTCCCCATTCATCACCGCACCCCAGTCACGTGTGTCTGTGCTCTCTTCCCCAGTCATCACCGCACCCCAGTCACGTCTCCCTGAGCTCTCTTCCGCAGTCATCACAGCACCGCAGTCACATGTGTCGGCTCTCTTCCTCAGTCATCACCGCACCCCAGTCACTTGTGTCTGTGCTCTCTTCCCCAGTCATCACAGCACCCCAGTCACGTGTGTCTGTGCTCTCTTCCACAGTAATCACAGCATCCAAGTCACGTGTGTCTGTGCTCTCTTCCTCAGTCCTCACCGCACCCCAGTCACGTGTTTCTGTGCTCTCTTCCCCAGTCATCACAGCACCACAGTCACGTGTGTCTGTGCTCTCTTCCTCATTCAACACAGCACCCCAGTCACATGTGTCTGTGCTCTCTTCCCCAGTCATCACATCACCCCAGTCACGTGTGTCTGTGCTCTCTACCTCAGTCATCACCGCACCCCAGTCACGTGTGTCGGTGCTCTCTTCCTCAGTCATTACCGCACCGCTGTCACGCGTGTCGGCTCTCTTCCTCAGTCATCACCGTACCCAATTCACGTGTGTCTGTGCTCTCTTCCCCAGTCATCACCGCACCCCAGTCACCTGTGTCTGTGCTCTCTTCCCCCGTCATCACCGCACCGCAGTCACGTTTGTCTGTGCTCTCTTCCCCAGTCATCACCGCACTGCAGTCACGTTTGTCTGTGCTCTCTTCCTCAGTCATCACCGCACCCCAGTCACGTGTGTCTGTGAGCTCTTCCCCAGTCATCACAGAACCACTGTCACGTGTGTCGGCTCTCTTCCCCAGTCATCACTGCACCCCAGTCACGTTTGTCTGTGCTCTCTTCCCCAGTCATCACCGCACCCCAGTCACGTTTGTCTGTGCTCTCTTCCACCGTCATCACCGCACTCCAGTCACGTTTGTCTGTGCTCTCTTCCTCAGTCATCACCGCACCCCAGTCACGTGTATCTGTGCTCTCTTCCCCAGTCATCACAGCACCCCAGTCACGTTTGTCTGTGCTCTCTGGCCCAGTCATCACCGCACCCGACTCACGTGTGTCTGTGATCTCTTCCCCAGTCATCACCGAACCCCAGTCACGTGTGTCTGTGCTCTCTTCCTCAGTCATCACCGCACCCCAGTCACGTGTGTCTGTGCTCTCGTCCCCACTAATCACGGCACCCCAGTCACATGTGTCTGCGCTCTCTTCCTCCGTCATCACCGCAGTCCAATCACGTGTGTCTGTGCTCTCTTCCCCAGTCATCACCGCACCCCAATCACGTGTGTCTGTGCTCTCTTCCCCAGTCCTCATAGCACGCCAGTCACGTGTGTCTGTGCTCTCTTCCTCAGTCATCGCCGCGCCCCAGACAGGTGTGTCTGTGCTCTCTTCCTCATTCAACACAACACCCCAGTCACATGTGTCTGTGCTATCTTCCCCAGTCATCACAGCACCCCAGTCACGTGTGCCTGTGCGCTATTCCCCAGTCATCACAGCACGCCAGTCACGTGTGTCTGTGCTCTCTTCCTCAGTCATCGCCGCGCCCCAGACACGTGTGTCTGTGCCCTCTTCCCCAGGCATCACAGCACCCCAGTCACGTGTGCCTATGCTCTCTTCCCCAGTCATCACCGCAGCCCAGTCATTTGTGTCTGACCTCTCTTCCCCAGTCATTACCGCACCCCAGTCACGTGTGTCTCTGCTCTCTTCCCCAGTCATCAGCGCACGGCAGTCACTTGTGTCTGTGCTCTCTTCCCCAGTCATCACCGCACGGCAGTCACTTGTGTCTGTGCTCTCTTCCCCAGTCATCACCGCAACCCAGTCACGTGTGTCTGTGCTCTCTTCGCCAATCATCACCGCACCCCAGTCACGTGTGTCTGTGCTCTCTTCCTCATTCAACACAGCACCCCAGCCACATGTGTCTGTGCTCTCTTCCCCAGTCATCACAGCACCCCAGTCACGTATGCCTGTGCGCTAATCCCCAGTCATCACAGCACACCAGTCACGTGTGTCTGTGCTCTCTTCCTCAGTCATCGCAGCTCCCCAGACATGTGTGTCTGTGCCCTCTTCCCCAGTCATCACAACACCCCAGTCACGTGTGCCTATGCTCTCTTCCCCAGTCATCACCGCACCCCAGTCATTTGTGTCTGAGCTCTCTTCCCCAGTCATTACCGCACCCCAGTCACGTGTGTCTCTGCTCTCTTCCCCAGTCATCAGCGCACGGCAGTCACTTGTGTCTCTGCTCTCTTCCCCAGTCATCACCGCACGGCAGTCACTTGTGTCTGTGCTCTCTTCCCCAGTCATCACCGTACCCCAGTCACCTGTGTCTGTGCTCCCTTCCCCAGTCATCACCGCACCCCAGTCACGTTTGTCTGTGCTCTCTTCCACCGTCATCACCGCACTCCAGTCACGTTTGTCTGTGCTCTCTTCCTCAGTCATCACCGCACACCAGTCACGTGTATCTGTGCTCTCTTCCCCAGTCATCACAGCACCGCTGTCACGTGTGTCGGCTCTCTTCCCCAGCCATCACCGCACCCCAGTCACATTGGTCTGTGCTCTCTTCCACAGTCATCACCGCACCCCAGTCACGTGTGTCTTTGCTCTCTTCCTCAGTCATCACCGCACCCCAGTCACGTGTGTCTGTGCTCTCTACCTCAGTCATCACAGCACCCCAGTCATGTGTTTCTGTGCTCTATTTCCCACTCATCACCGCACCCTAGTCATGTGTGTCTGTGCTCTCTTCCCCAGACATCACCGCACCCCAGTCACGTGTGTCCGTGCTCTCTTCCTCAGCCATTACCGCACCGCTGTCACGCGTGTCGGCTCTCTTCCTCAGTCATCACCGCACCCAATTCACGTGTGTCTGTGCTCTCTTCCCCAGTCATCACCGCACCCCAGTCACCTGTGTCTGTGCTCTCTTCCCAATCATCACCGCACTCCAGTCACGTTTGTCTGTGCTCTCTTCCCCAGTCATCACCGCACTTCAGTCACGTTTGTCTGTGCTCTCTTCCTCAGTCATCACCGCACCCCAGTCACGTGTGTCTGTGAGCTCTTCCCCAGTCATCACAGAACCACTGTCACTTGTGTCGGCTCTCTTCCACAGTCATCACTGCACCCCTGTCACATTTGTCTGTGCTCTCTTCCTCAGTCAGCACAGCACCCCAGTCACGTGTGCCTGTGCTCTCTTCCCCAGTCATCACAGCACCCCAGTCATTTGTGCCTGTGCTCTCTTCCCCAGTCATCACAGCACGCCAGTCACGTGTGTCTGTGCTCTCTTCCTCAGTCATCACCGCACCCCAGTCAAGTGTGTCTGTGCTTTCTTCACCAGTCATCACAGCACCCCAGTCACGTGTGCCTGTGCTCTCTTCCCCAGTCATCAAAGCACCTCAGTCATTTGTGTCTGTGCTCTCTTCCCCAGTCATATCCGCACCAAAGTCACGTGTGCCGGTGCTCTATTCCTCAGCCATCACAGCACCTCAGTCACGTGTGTCTGTGCTCTCTTCCCCAGTCATCACAGCACCGCAGTCACGTGTGTCTGTGCTCTCTTCCCCAGTCATCACCGCACCCAGTCACGTGTGTCTGTGCTCTCTTCGCCAATCATCACCGCACCCCAGTCACGTGTGTCTGTGCTCTCTTCCTCATTCAACACAGCACCCCAGCCACATGTGTCTGTGCTCTCTTCCCCAGTCATCACAGCACCCCAGTCACGTATGCCTGTGCGCTAATCCCCAGTCATCAAAGCACACCAGTCACGTGTGTCTGTGCTCTCTTCCTCAGTCATCGCAGCTCCCCAGACATGTGTGTCTGTGCCCTCTTCCCCAGTCATCACAACACCCCAGTCACGTGTGCCTATGCTCTCTTCCCCAGTCATCACCGCACCCCAGTCATTTGTGTCTGAGCTCTCTTCCCCAGTCATTACCGCACCCCAGTCACGTGTGTCTCTGCTCTCTTCCCCAGTCATCAGCGCACGGCAGTCACTTGTGTCTCTGCTCTCTTCCCCAGTCATCACCGCACGGCAGTCACTTGTGTCTGTGCTCTCTTCCCCAGTCATCACCGCACCCCAGCCACCTGTGTCTGTGCTCCCTTCCCCAGTCATCACCGCACACCAGTCACATGTGTCTTTGCCGTGCTCTCTTCCCCAGTCATCACCGCACCCCAGTCAAGTGTCCATGTGCTCGCTTCCCCATTCATCACCGCACCCCAGTCACGTGTGTCTGTGCTCTCTTCCCCAGTCATCACCGCACCCCAGGCACGTCTCCCTGATGCTCTTCCGCAGTCATCACCGCACCCCAGTCACGTGTGTCTGTGCTCTCTTCCCCAGTCATCACAGCACCCCAGTCACGTGTGTCTGTGCTCTCTTCCCCAGTCATCACAGCACCCCAGTCCCGTGTGTCTGTGCTCTCTTCCCCAGTCATCACCGCACCCAAGTCACGTGTGTCTGTGCTCTCTTCCTCAGTCCTCACAGCACCCCAGTCACGTGTGTCTGTGCTCTCTTCCCCAGTCATCACCGCACCCCAGACACGTGTGTCTGTGCTCTCTTCCTCATTCAACACAGCACCCCAGTCACATGTGTCTGTGCTCTCTTCCCCAGTCATCACAGCACCCCAGTCACGTGTGTCTGTGCTCTCTACCTCAGTCATCACCGCATCCCAGTCACATGTGTCTGTGCTCTCTTCCCCAATCATCACAGCACCTCAGTCACGTGTGTCTGTGCTCTCGTCCCCAGTCATCACAGCACCCCAGTCACGTCTGTCTGTGCTCTCTACCTCAGTCATCACAGCACCCCAGTCACGTGTTTCTGTGCTCTATTTCCCACTCATCACCGCACCCTAGTCATGTGTGTCTGTGCTCTCTTCCCCAGACATCACCGCACCCCAGTCACGTGTGTCTGTGCTCTCTTCCTCAGCCATTACCGCACCGCTGTCACGCGTATCGGCTCTCTTCCTCAGTCATCACCGCACCCAATTCACGTGTGTCTGTGCTCTCTTCCCCAGTCATCACCGCACCCCAGTCACGTGTGTCTGTGCTCTCTTCCCCCGTCATCACCGCACTCCAGTCACGTTTGTCTGTGCTCTCTTCCTCAGTCATCACCGCACCCCAGTCACGTGTGTCTGTGCTCTCTTCCCAAGTCATCACAGCACCGCTCTCACGTGTGTCGGACCTCTTACCCACTCATCACCGCACCCCAGTCACGTGTGTCTGTGCTCTCTTCCACAGTAATCACAGCATCCAAGTCACGTGTGTCTGTGCTCTCTTCCCCAGTCATCACCGCACCCCAGTCACGTGTGTCTGTGCTCTCTTCCCCAGTCCTCATAGCACGCCAGTCACGTGTGTCTGTGCTCTCTTCCTCAGTCATCGCCGCGCCCCAGACAGGTGTGTCTGTGCTCTCTTCCTCATTCAACACAACACCCCAGTCACATGTGTCTGTGCTATCTTCCCCAGTCATCACAGCACCCCAGACACGTGTGCCTGTGCGCTATTCCCCAGTCATCACAGCACGCCAGTCACGTGTGTCTGTGCTCTCTTCCTCAGTCATCGCCGCGCCCCAGACACGTGTGTCTGTGCCCTCTTCCCCAGGCATCACAGCACCCCAGTCACGTGTGCCTATGCTCTCTTCCCCAGTCATCACCGCACCCCGGTCATTTGTGTCTGAGCTCTCTTCCCCAGTCATTACCGCACCCCAGTCACGTGTGTCTCTGCTCTCTTCCCCAGTCATCAGCGCACGGCAGTCACTTGTGTCTGTGCTCTCTTCCCCAGTCATCACCGCACGGCAGTCACTTGTGTCTGTGCTCTCTTCCCCAGTCATCACCGCAACCCAGTCACGTGTGTCTGTGCTCTCTTCGCCAATCATCACCGCACCCCAGTCACGTGTGTCTGTGCTCTCTTCCTCATTCAACACAGCACCCCAGCCACATGTGTCTGTGCTCTCTTCCCCAGTCATCACAGCACCCCAGTCACGTATGCCTGTGCGCTAATCCCCAGTCATCAAAGCACACCAGTCACGTGTGTCTGTGCTCTCTTCCTCAGTCATCGCAGCTCCCCAGACATGTGTGTCTGTGCCCTGTTCCCCAGTCATCACAACACCCCAGTCACGTGTGCCTATGCTCTCTTCCCCAGTCATCACCGCACCCCAGTCATTTGTGTCTGAGCTCTCTTCCCCAGTCATTACCGCACCCCAGTCACGTGTGTCTCTGCTCTCTTCCCCAGTCATCAGCGCACGGCAGTCACTTGTGTCTCTGCTCTCTTCCCCAGTCATCACCGCACGGCAGTCACTTGTGTCTGTGCTCTCTTCCCCAGTCATCACCGCACCCCAGCCACCTGTGTCTGTGCTCTCTTCCCCAGTCATCACCGCACACCAGTCACATGTGTCTTTGCCGTGCTCTCTTCCCCAGTCATCACCGCACCCCAGTCAAGTGTCCATGTGCTCGCTTCCCCATTCATCACCGCACCCCAGTCACGTGTGTCTGTGCTCTCTTCCCCAGTCATCACCGCACCCCAGGCACGTCTCCCTGATGCTCTTCCGCAGTCATCACCGCACCCCAGTCACGTGTGTCTGTGCTCTCTTCCCCAGTCATCACAGCACCCCAGTCACGTGTGTCTGTGCTCTCTTCCCCAGTCATCACAGCACCCCAGTCCCGTGTGTCTGTGCTCCCTTCCCCAGTCATCAACGCACCCAAGTCACGTGTGTCTGTGCTCTCATCCTCAGTCCTCACCGCACCCCAGTCACGTGTGTCTGTGCTCTCTTCCCCAGTCATCACCGCACCCCAGTCACGTGTGTCTGTGCTCTCTTCCTCATTCAACACAGCACCCCAGTCACATGTGTCTGTGCTCTCTTCCCCAGTCATCACAGCACCCCAGTCACGTGTGTCTGTGCTCTCTACCTCAGTCATCACCGCATCCCAGTCACATGTGTCTGTGCTCTCTTCCCCAATCATCACAGCACCCCAGTCACGTGTGTCTGTGCTCTCGTCCCCAGTCATCACAGCACCCCAGTCACCTGTGTCTGTGCTCTCTACCTCAGTCATCACAGCACCCCAGTCACGTGTTTCTGTGCTCTATTTCCCACTCATCACCGCACCCTAGTCATGTGTGTCTGTGCTCTCTTCCCCAGACATCACCGCACCCCAGTCACGTGTGTCTGTGCTCTCTTCCTCAGCCATTACCGCACCGCTGTCACGCGTATCGGCTCTCTTCCTCAGTCATCACCGCACCCAATTCACGTGTGTCTGTGCTCTCTTCCCCAGTCATCACCGCACCCCAGTCACGTGTGTCTGTGCTCTCTTCCCCCGTCATCACCGCACTCCAGTCACGTTTGTCTGTGCTCTCTTCCTCAGTCATCACCGCACCCCAGTCACGTGTGTCTGTGCTCTCTTCCCAAGTCATCACAGCACCGCTCTCACGTGTGTCGGCCCTCTTACCCACTCATCACCGCACCCCAGTCACGTGTGTCTGTGCTCTCTTCCACAGTAATCACAGCATCCAAGTCACGTGTGTCTGTGCTCTCTTCCTCAGTCCTCACCGCACCCCAGTCACGTGTTTCTGTGCTCTCTTCCCCAGTCATCACAGCACCACAGTCACGTGTGTCTGTGCTCTCTTCCTCATTCAACACAGCACCCCAGTCACATGTGTCTGTGCTCTCTTCCCCAGTCATCACATCACCCCAGTCACGTGTGTCTGTGCTCTCTACCTCAGTCATCACCGCACCCCAGTCACGTGTGTCTGTGCTCTCTTCCTCAGTCATTACCGCACCGCTGTCACGCGTGTCGGCTCTCTTCCTCAGTCATCACCGTACCCAATTCACGTGTGTCTGTGCTCTCTTCCCCAGTCATCACCGCACTCCAGTCACCTGTGTCTGTGCTCTCTTCCCCCGTCATCACCGCACCGCAGTCACGTTTGTCTGTGCTCTCTTCCTCAGTCATCACCGCACCCCAGTCACGTGTGTCTGTGAGCTCTTCCCCAGTCATCACAGAACCACTGTCACGTGTGTCGGCTCTCTTCCCCAGTCATCACTGCACCCCAGTCACGTTTGTCTGTGCTCCCTTCCCCAGTCATCACCGCACCCCAGTCACGTTTGTCTGTGCTCTCTTCCACCGTCATCACCGCACTCCAGTCACGTTTGTCTGTGCTCTCTTCCTCAGTCATCACCGCACCCCAGTCACGTGTATCTGTGCTCTCTTCCCCAGTCATCACAGCACCGCTGTCACGTGTGTCGGCTCTCTTCCCCAGTCATCACCGCACCCCAGTCATTTGTGTCTGAGCTCTCTTCCCCAGTCATTACCGCACCCCAGTCACGTGTGTCGCTGCTCTCTTCCCCAGTCATCAGCGCACGGCAGTCACTTGTGTCTGTGCTCTCTTCCCCAGTCATCACCGCACGGCAGTCACTTGTGTCTGTGCTCTCTTCCCCAGTCATCACCGCAACCCAGTCACGTTTGTCTGTGCTCTCTTTGCCAATCATCACCGCACCCCAGTCACGTGTGTCTGTGCTCTCTTCCTCATTCAACACAGCACCCCAGCCACATGTGTCTGTGCTCTCTTCCCCAGTCATCACAGCACCCCAGTCACGTATGCCTGTGCGCTAATCCCCAGTCATCACAGCACACCAGTCACGTGTGTCTGTGCTCTCTTCCTCCGTCATCACCGCAGTCCAATCACGTGTGTCTATGCTCTCTTTCTCAGTCATCACAGAACCCAAGTCACGTTGGTCTGTGCTCTCTTCCAAGGTAATCACCGCACCCCAGTCACGTGTGTCTGTGCTTTCTTCCCCATTCATCACCGCACCCCAGTCACGTGTGTCTGTGCTCTCTTCGCCAATCATCACCGCACACCAGTCACGTGTGTCTGTGCTCTCTTCCTCAGTCATCGCAGCTCCCCAGACACGTGTGTCTGTGCCCTCTTCCCCAGTCATCACAACACCCCAGTCACGTGTGCCTATGCTCTCTTCCCCAGTCATCACCGCACCCCAGTCACGTGTGTCTGAGCTCTCTTCCCCAGTCATCACCGCACCCCAGTCACGTGTGTCTCTGCTCTCTTCCCCAGTCATCACCGCACGGCAGTCACTTGTGTCTCTGCTCTCTTCCCCAGTCATCACCGCACCGCAGTCACTTGTGTCTGTGCTCTCTTCCCCAGTCATCACCGCACCCCAGTCACGTGTGTCTGTGCTCTCTTCCCCAGTCATCACCGCACCCCAGTCACGTGTGTCTGTGCTCTCTTCCCCAGTCATCACCGCACCCCAGTCACGTGTGTCTGTGCTCTCTTCCCCAGTCATCACCGCACCCCAGTCACGTGTGTCTGTGCTCTCTTCCCCAGTCATCACCGCACCCCAGTCACGTGTGTCTGTGCTCTCTTCCCCAGTCATCACCGCACCCCAGTCACGTGTGTCTGTGCTCTCTTCCCCAGTCATCACAGCACCCCAGTCACGTGTGTCTGTGCTCTCTTCCCCAGTCATCACCGCACCCAGTCACGTGTGTCTGTGCTCTCTTCCCCAGTCATCACAGCACCCCAGTCACGTGTGTCTGTGCTCTCTTCCCCAGTCATCACCGCACCCCAGTCACGTGTGTCTGTGCTCTCTTCCTCAGTCATCACAGCACCCCAGTCACATGTGTCTGTGCTCTCTTCCCCAGTCATCACAGCACCCCAGTCACGTGTGTCTGTGCTCTCTACCTCAGTCATCACCGCATCCCAGTCACATGTGTCTGTGCTCTCTTCCCCAATCATCACAGCACCCCAGTCACGTGTGTCTGTGCTCTCGTCCCCAGTCATCACAGCACCCCAGTCACGTGTGTCTGTGCTCTCTACCTCAGTCATCACAGCACCCCAGTCACGTGTTTCTGTGCTCTATTTCCCACTCATCACTGCACCCTAGTCATGTGTGTCTGTGCTCTCTTCCCCAGATATCACCGCACCCCAGTCACCTGTGTCTGTGCTCTCTTCCTCAGCCATTACCGCACCGCTGTCACGCGTGTCGGCTCTCTTCCTCAGTCATCACCGCACCCAATTCACGTGTGTCTGTGCTCTCTTCCCCAGTCATCACCGCACCCCAGTCACCTGTGTCTGTGCTCTCTTCCCCCGTCATCACCGCACTCCAGTCACGTTTGTCTGTGCTCTCTTCCCCAGTCATCACCGCACTCCAGTCACGTTTGTCTGTGCTCTCTTCCTCAGTCATCACCGCACCCCAGTCACGTGTGTCTGTGAGCTCTTCCCCAGTCATCACAGAACCACTGTCACTTGTGTCGGCTCTCTTCCACAGTCATCACTGCACCCCAGTCACGTTTGTCTGTGCACTCTTCCCTAGACATCAACGCACCCCAGTCACGTTTGTCTGTGCTCTCTTCCCCAGTCATCACCGCACTCCAGTCACGTTTGTCTGTGCTCTCTTCCTCAGTCATCACCGCACCCCAGTCACGTGTGTCTGTGCTCTCTTCCCCAGTCATCACAGCACCGCTCTCACGTGTGTCGGCCCTCTTACCCACTCATCACCGCACCCCAGTCACGTTTGTCTGTGCTCTCTTCCCCAGTCATCACCGCACTCCAATCACGTGTGTCTATGCTCTCTTCCCCAATCATCACAGCACCCAAGTCACGTTGGTCTGTGCTGTCTTCCACAGTCATCACCGCACCCCAGTCACGTGTGACTGTGCTCTCTTCCTCAGAAATCACCGCACCCCAGTCACGTGTGTCTCTCTTCCCCAGTCATCACCGCACCCCAGTCACGTGTGTCTGTGCTCTCTTCGCCAATCATCACCGCACCCCAGTCACGTGTGTCTGTGCTCTCTTCCTCATTCAACACAGCACCCCAGTCACATGTGTCTGTGCTCTCTTCCCCAGTCATCACAGCACACCAGTCACCTGTGCCTGTGCGCTATTTCCCAGTCATCACAGCACGCCAGTCACGTGTGTCTGTGCTCTCTTCCTCAGTCATCGCCGCACCCCAGACACGTGTGTCTGTGCCCTCTTCCCCAGTCATCACAGCACCCCAGTCACGTGTGCCTATGCTCTCTTCCCCAGTCATCACCGCACCCCAGTCATTTGTGTCTGAGCTCTCTTCCCCAGTCATTACCGCACCACAGTCACGTGAGTCTCTGCTCTCTTCCCCAGTCATCAGCGCACGGCAGTCACTTGTGTCTCTGCTCTCTTCCCCAGTCATCACCGCACGGCAGTCACTTGTGTCTGTGCTCTCTTCCCCAGTCATCACCGCACCCCAGTCACCTGTGTCTGTGCTCCCTTCCCCAGTCATCACCGCACCCCAGTCACATGTGTCTTTGCTGTGCTCTCTTCCCCAGTCATCACCGCACCCCAATCAAGTGTCTATGTGCTCGCTTCCCAATTCATCACCGCACCCCAGTCACGTGTGTCTGTGCTCTCTTCCCCAGTCATCACCGCACCCCAGTCACGTCTACCTGAGCTCTCTTCCGCAGTCATCACAGCACCGCAGTCACATGTGTCGGCTCTCTTCCTCAGTCATCACCGAACCCCAGTCACTTGTGTCTGTGCTCTCTTCCCCAGTCATCACAGCACGCCAGTCACGTGTGTCTGTGCTCTATTCCTCAGTCATCGCCGCACCCCAGACACGTGTGTCTGTGCCCTCTTCCCCAGTCATCACAGCACCCCAGTCACGTGTGCCGATGCTCTCTTCCCCAGTCATCACCGCACCCCAGTCATTTGTGCCTGAGCTCTCTTCCCCAGTCATTACCGCACCCCAGTCACGTGTGTCTCTGCTCTCTTCCCCAGTCATCAGCGCACGGCAGTCACTTGTGTCTGTGCTCTCTTCCCCAGTCATCACCGTACCCCAGTCACCTGTGTCTGTGCTCTCTTCCCCAGTCATCACCGCACCCCAGTCACATGTGTCTTTGCTGTGCTCTCTTCCTCAGTCATCACCGCACCCCAGTCAAGTGTCTATGTGCTCGCTTCCCCATTCATCACCGCACCCCAGTCACGTGTGTCTGTGCTCTCTTCCCCAGTCATCACCGCACCCCAGTCACGTCTCCCTGAGCTCTCTTCCGCAGTCATCACAGCACCGCAGTCACATGTGTCGGCTCTCTTCCTCAGTCATCACCGCACCCCAGTCACTTGTGTCTGTGCTCTCTTCCCCAGTCATCACAGCACCCCAGTCACGTGTGTCTGTGCTCTCTTCCTCATTCAACACAGCACCCCAGTCACATGTGTCTGTGCTCTCTTCCCCAGTCATCACAGCACCCCAGTCACGTGTGTCTGTGCTCTCTACCTCAGTCATCACAGCACCCCAGTCACGTGTGTCTGTGCTCTCTTCCTCAGTCATTACCGCACCGCTGTCACGCGTGTCGGCTCTCTTCCTCAGTCATCACAGCACGCCAGTCACGTGTGTCTGTGCTCTCTTCCTCATTAATCACCGCACCCCAGTCACGTGTGTCTGTGCTCTCTTCACCAGTCATCACCGCACTCCAGTCACGTTTGTCTGTGCTCTCTTCCCCAGTCATCACCGCACCGCAGTCACGTTTGTCTGTGCTCTCTTCCTCAGTCATCACCGCACCCCAGTCACGTGTGTCTGTGAGCTCTTCCCCAGTCATCACAGAACCACGGTCACGTGTGTCGGCTCTCTTCCCCAGTCATCACTGCACCCCAGTCACGTTTGTCTGTGCTCTCTTCCCCAGTCATCACCGCACCCCAGTCACGTTTGTCTGTGCTCTCTTCCCCAGTCATCACCGCACCCCAGTCACGTTTGTCTGTGCTCTCTTCCACAGTCATCACCGCACCCCAGTCACGTGTGTCTGTGCTCTCTTCCCCAGTCATCACCGCACCCCAGTCACGTGTGTCTGTGCTCTCTTCCCCAGTCATCACCGCACCCCAGTCACGTGTGTCTGTGCTCTCTTCCCCAGTCATCACCGCACCCCAGTCACGTGTGTCTGTGCTCTCTTCCTCAGTCATCACCGCACCCCAGTCACGTGTGTCTTGCTCTCTTCCTCAGTCATCACCGCACCCCAGTCACTGTGTCTGTGCTCTCTTCCCCAGTCATCACGCACCCCAGTCACGTGTGTCTGTGCTCTCTTCCCCAGTCATCACAGCACCCAGTCACGTGTGTCTGTGCTCTCTTCCCAGTCATCACCGCACCCCAGTCACGTGTGTCTGTGCTCTCTTCCCCAGTCATCACCGCACCCCAGTCACGTGTGTCTGTGCTCTCTTCCCCAGTCATCACCGCACCCCAGTCACGTGTGTCTGTGCTCTCTTCCTCAGTCATCACCGCACCCCAGTCACGTGTGTCTGTGCTCTCTTCCCCAATCATCACGGCACCCCAGTCACATGTGTCTGCGCTCTCTTCCTCAGTCATCACCGCAGTCCCAGTCACGTGTGTCTGTGCTCTCTTCCCCAGTCATCACAGCACCCCAGTCACGTGTGTCTGTGTTCTATTCCCCAGTCCTCATAGCACGCCAGTCACGTGTGTCTGTGCTCTCTTCCTCAGTCATCGCCGCGCCCCAGACAGGTGTGTCTGTGCTCTCTTCCTCATTCAACACAACACCCCAGTCACATGTGTCTGTGCTATCTTCCCCAGTCATCACAGCACCCCAGTCACGTGTGCCTGTGCGCTATTCCCCAGTCATCACAGCACGCCAGTCACGTGTGTCTGTGCTCTCTTCCTCAGTCATCGCCGCGCCCCAGACACGTGTGTCTGTGCCCTCTTCCCCAGGCATCACAGCACCCCAGTCACGTGTGGCTCTCTTCCCCAGTCATCACCGCACCCCAGTCACGTGTGTCTGTGCTCTCTTCACCAATCATCAACGCAACCGTGTCACGTGTGTCTGTGCTCTCTTCCCCAGTCAACACAGCACCCCAGTCACGTTTGTCTGTGCTCTCTGGCCCAGTCATCACCGCACCCGACTCACGTGTGTCTGTGATCTCCTCCCCAGTCATCACCGCACCCCAGTCACGTGTGTCTGTGCTCTCTTCCTCAGTCATCACCGCACCCCAGTCACGTGTGTCTGTGCTCTCGTCCCCACTAATCACGGCACCCCAGTCACATGTGTCTGCTCTCTCTTCCTCCGTCATCACCGCAGTCCAATCACGTGTGTCTGTGCTCTCTTCCCCAGTCATCACCGCACCCCAGTCACGTGTGTCTGTGTTCTCTTCCCCAGTCCTCATAGCACGCCAGTCACGTGTGTCTGTGCTCTCTTCCTCAGTCATCGCCGCGCCCCAGACAGGTGTGTCTGTGCTCTCTTCCTCATTCAACACAACACCCCAGTCACATGTGTCTGTGCTATCTTCCCCAGTCATCACAGCACCCCAGTCACGTGTGCCTGTGCGCTATTCCCCAGTCATCACAGCACGCCAGTCACGTGTGTCTGTGCTCTCTTCCTCAGTCATCGCCGCGCCCCAGACACGTGTGTCTGTGCCCTCTTCCCCAGGCATCACAACACCCCAGTCACGTGTGCCTATGCTCTCTTCCCCAGTCATCACCGCACCCCAGTCATTTGTGTCTGAGCTCTCTTCCCCAGTCATTACCGCACCCCAGTCACGTGTGTCTCTGCTCTCTTCCCCAGTCATCAGCGCACGGCAGTCACTTGTGTCTGTGCTCTCTTCCCCAGTCATCACCGCACGGCAGTCACTTGTGTCTGTGCTCTCTTCCCCAGTCATCACCGCAACCCAGTCACCTGTGTCTGTGCTCCCTTCCCCAGTCATCACCGCACCCCAGTCACATGTGTCTTTGCTATGCTCTCTTCCCCAGTCATCACCGCACCCCAGTCAAGTGTCTATGTGCTCGCTTCCCCATTCATCACCGCACCCCAGTCACGTGTGTCTGTGCTCTCTTCCCCAGTCATCAAAGCACCCCAGTCACATCTCCCTGAGCTCTCTTCCGCAGTAATCACAGCACCGCAGTCACATGTGTCGGCTCTCTTCCTCAGTCATCACCGCACCCCAGTCACTTGTGTCTGTGCTCTCTGCCCCAGTCATCACAGCACCCCAGTCACGTGTGTCTGTGCTCTCTTCCCCAGTCATCACAGCACCCAAGTCACGTGTGTCTGTGCTCTCTTCCTCAGTCCTCACCGCACCCCAGTCACGTGTGTCTGTGCTCTCTTCCCCAGTCATCACAGCACCGCTGTCACGTGAGTCGGCTCTCTTCCCCAGTCATCACCGCACCCCAGTCACATTGGTCTGTGCTCTCTTCCCCAGTCATCACCGCACCCCAGTCACGTGTGTCTGTGCTCTCTTCACCAATCATCAACGCAACCGAGTCACGTGTGTCTGTGCTCTCTTCCCCAGTCATCACAGCACCCCAGTCACGTTTGTCTGTGCTCTCTGGCCCAGTCATCACCGCACCCGAATCACGTGTGTCTGTGATCTCTTCCCCAGTCATCACCGCACCCCAGTCACGTGTGTCTGTGCTCTCTTCCTCAGTCATCACCGCACCCCAGTCACGTGTGTCTGTGCTCTCGTCCCCACTAATCACGGCACCCCAGTCACATGTGACTGCGCTCTCTTCCTCCGTCATCACCGCAGTCCAATCACGTGTGTCTGTGCTCTCTTCCCCAGTCATCATCGCACCCCAGTCACGTGTGTCTGTGCTCTCTTCCCCAGTCCTCATAGCACGCCAGTCACGTGTGTCTGTGCTCTCTTCCTCAGTCATCGCCGCGCCCCAGACAGGTGTGTCTGTGCTCTCTTCCTCATTCAACACAACACCCCAGTCACATGTGTCTGTGCTCTCTTCCCCAGTCATCACAGCACCCCAGTCATGTGTGTCTGTGCTCTCTACCTCAGTCATCACCGCATCCCAGTCAAGTGTCTGTGCTCTCTTCCCCAGTCATCACAGCACCCCAGTACGTGTGTCTGTGCTCTCTTCCCCAGTCATCACAGCACCCCAGTCACGTGTGTCTGTGCTCTCTACCTCAGTCATCACAGCACCCCAGTCACGTGTTTCTGTGCTCTATTTCCCACTCATCACAGCACCCTAGTCATGTGCGTCTGTGCTCTCTTCCCCAGTCATCACCGCACCCCAGTCACGTGTGTCTGTGCTCTCTTCCTCAGTCATCACCGCACCCCAGTCACGTCTGTCTGTGCTGTCTTCCTCAGTCATCACCGCACCCCAGTCACGTGTGTCTGTGCTCTCGTCCCCACTAATCACGGCACCCCAGTCAAATGTGTCTGTGCTCTCTTCCTCCGTCATCACCGCAGTCCAATCACGTGTGTCTGTGCTCTCTTCCCCACTCATCACCGCACCCCAGTAACGTGTGTCTGTGCTCTCATCCCCAGTCATCACCGCACCCCAGTCACGTTTGTCTGTGCTCTCTTCCCCAGTCATCACCGCACTCCAGTCACGTGTGTCTATGCTCCCTTCCCCAGTCATCACAGCACCCAAGACACGTTGGTCTGTGCTCTCTTCCACAGTCATCACCGCACCCCAGTCACGTGTGTCTGTGCTCTCTTCCTCAGTCATCACCGCACCCCAGTCACGTGTGGCTCTCTTCACCTGTCATCACCGCACTCCAGTCACGTGTGTCTGTGCTCTCTTCGCCAATCATCACCGCACCCCAGTCACGTGTGTCTGTGCTCTCTTCCTCATTCAACACAGCACCCCAGTCACTTGTGTCTGTGCTCTCTTCTCCAGTCATCACAGCACCCCAGTCACTTGTGCCTGTGCGCTATTCCCCAGTCATCACTGCACGCCAGTCACGTGTGTCTGTGCTCTCTTCCTCAGTCATCGCCGCACCCCAGACACGTGTGTCTGTGCCCTCTTCCTCAGTCATCACAGCACCCCAGTCATGTGTGTCTGAGCTCTCTTCCGCAGTCATCACAGCACCCCAGTCACGTTTGTCTGTGCTCTCTTCCCCAATCATCACAGCACCCCAGTCACGTGTGTCTGTGCTCTCTTCCCCAGTCATCACAGCACCCCAGTCACATGTGTCTATGCTCTCTTCCCCAGTCATCACAGCACCCCAGTCACGTGTGTCTATGCTCTCTTCCTCATTCAACACAGCACCTCAGTCAAGTGTGTCTGTGCTCTCTTCCCCAGTCATCACAGCACCGCAGTCAAGTGTGTCTGTGCTCTCTTCCTCAGTCATCACAGCACCCCAGTCTCGTTTGTCTGGGATCTCTTCCTCAGTCATCACAGCACCCCAGTCACGTGTGTCTGTGCTCTCTTCCTCAGTCATCACCGCACCCCAGTCACCTGTGTCTGTGCTGTCTTCCTCAGTCATCACCGCACCCCAGTCACGTGTGTCTGTGCTCTCGTCCCCAGTCATCACCGCACCCCAGTCACATGTGTCTGTGCTCTCTTCCTCAGTCATCACCGCAGCCCAGTTACGTGTGTCTGTGCTCTCTTCCCCAGTCATCACCGTCATTACCGCACCCCAGTCACGTCTCCCTGTGCTCTCTTCAGCAGTCATCACCGCAACGCAGTCACATGTGTCAGCTCTCTTCCTCAGTCATCACCGCACCCCAGTCACATGTGTCTGTGCTATCTTCCTCAGTCATCACCGCATCCCAGTCAGGTTTGTCTGTGCACTCTTCCCCAGTCATCAACGCACCCCAGTCACGTGTGTCTGTGCTCTCTTCCCCAGTCATCACCGCACTCCAGTCATGTTTGTCTGTGCTCTCTTCCCCAGACATCACCGCACCCCAGTCACGTGTGTCTGTGCTCTCTTCCCCAGTCATAACAGCAACCCAGTCACGTGTGTCTGTGCTCTCTTCCCCAGTCATCACCGCAAATCAGTCACGTGTGTCTGTGCTCTCTTCCCCAGTCATCACCGCACCCCAGTCACGTGTGTCTGTGCTCTCTTCCCCAGTCATCACCGCACATCAGTCACGTGTGTCTGTGCTCTCTTCCCCAGTCATCACCGCACCCCAGTCACGTGTGTCTGTGCTCTCTTCCCAGTCATCACCGCACACCAGTCACGTGTGTCTGTGCTCTCTTCCCCAGTCATCACCGCACCCCAGTCACGTGTGTCTGTGCTCTCTTCCCCAGTCATCACCGCACCCCAGTCACGTGTGTCTGTGCTCTCTTCCCAGTCATCACCGCACCCGAGTCACGTGTGTCTGTGCTCTCTTCCCCAGTCATCACCGCACCCCAGTCACGTGTGTCTGTGCTCTCTTCCTCAGTCATCACCGCACCCCAGTCACGTGTGTCTGTGCTCTCTTCCCCAGTCATCACAGCACCCCAGTCACTTTTGTCTGTGCTCTCTTCCTCAGTCATCACCGCACCCCAGTCACGTGTGGCTCTCTTCCCCAGTCATCACCGCACCCCAGTCACGTGTGTCTGTGCTCTCTTCGCCAATCATCACCGCACCCCAGTCACGTGTGTCTGTGCTCTCTTCCCCAGTCATCACAGCACACCAGTCACGTGCGTCTGTGCTTTCTTCCAGAGTCATCACAAGACCCCAGTCACGTGTGTCTGTGCTCTCTTCCCCTGTCATCACAGCACCCCAGTCTCGTGTGTCTGTGCTCTCTGCCCCAGTCATCACCGCACCCCAGTCACGTGTGTCTGGGCGCTCTTCCCCAGTCATCACCGCACCCCAGTCACGTGTGTCTGTGCTGTCTTCCTCAGTCATCACCGCAACCCAGTCACGTTTGTCTGTGCTCTATTCCCCAGTCATCACCGCACCCCAGTCACGTTTGTCTGTGCTCTCATCCTCAGTCATCACAGCACCACAGTCATGTGTGTCTGTGCTCTCCTCCTCAGTCATCACCGCACCGCAGACACGTGCGTCTGTGCTCTCTTCCCCTGTCATCAACGCACCGCAGTCACGTGAGTTTGTGCTCTCTTCCCCAGTCATCACAGCACCGCAGCCACTTGTGTCGGCTCTCTTCCGCAGTCATCACCGCACCACAGTCACGTGTCTGTGTGTTCGCTTCCCCAGTCATCACCGCACCCCAGTCACGTGTGTCTGTGCTCTGTTCCCCAGTCAACACCGCACCCCTGTCACGTGTCTATGTGCTCTCTTCCCCAGTCATCACCGCACCCCAGGCACGTGTGTCTGTGCTCTCTTCCCCAGTCATCACAGCACTCCAGTCACGTTTGTCTGTGCTCTCTTCCTCAGTCATCACCGCACACCAGTCACGTGTGTCTGTGCTCTCTTCCCCAGTCATCACAGCACCGCAGTCACGCGTGTCGGCTCTCCTCCCCAGTCATCACCGCACCCCAGTCACGTGTGTCTGTGCTCTCATCCTCAGTCATCACCGCACCCCAGTCACGTGAGTCGGCTCTCTTCCACAGTCATCACCGCACCCCAGTCACGTGTGTCTGTGCTCTCTTCCCCAGTCATCACCGCACCCCAGTCACGTGTGCCGGCTCTCTTCCCAAGTCATCACCGCACCCCAGTCACGTGTGTCTGTGCTCTCATCCTCAGTCATCACCGCACCCCAGTCACGTGTGTCTGTGCTCTCATCCTCAGTCATCACCGCACCCCAGTCACGTGTGTCTGTGCTCTCTTCCCCAGTCATCACCGCACCCGAGTCACGTGTGTCTGTGCTCTCTGAACCAGTCATCACCGCACCGGAGTCACGTGTGTCTGTGCTCTCTTCCCCAGTCATCACCGCACCCCAGTCACTGCTGTCTGCGCTCTCTTCCCCAGTCATCACCGCACCCCAGTCACGCGTGTCTGTGCTCTCTGCCCCAGTCATCACCGCACCCCAGTCACGTGTGTCTGTGCTCTCTTCTTCAGTCATCAGCGCACCCCAGTCACGTGTGTCTCTGCTCTCTTCCTCAGTCAACACCGCACCCCAGTCACGTGTGTCTGTGCTCTCTTCCCCAGTAATCACCGCACATCAGTCACGTGTGTCTGTGCTCTCTTCCCCAGTCATCACCGCACCCCAGTCACGTGTGTCTGTGCTCTCTTCCCCAGTAATCACCGCACATCAGTCACGTGTGTCTCTGCTCCCGTCCCCACTCATCACCGCACCCCACTCACGTGTGTCTGTGCTCACTACCCCAGTCATCAGAGCACCCCAGTCACGTGTGTCTGTGCTCTTTTCTTCAGTCTTCACCGCACCCCAGTCACGTGTGCCTGTGCTCTCTTCCTCAGTCATCACCACACCCCAGTCACGTGTGTCTGTGCCCTCTTCCCCTGTAATCACAGTACCACAGTCACGTGGTCCTGTGCTCTCTTCCCCAGTCATCACCGCACCCCAGGCATTTGTGTCTGGGCTCTGTTCCCCAGTCATCACCGCACCCCATTCACTTCTCCGTGTGCTCTCTTCCACAGGCATCACAGCACCGCAGTCACGTGTGTCGGCTCTCTTCCTCAGTCATCACCGCACCCCAGTCATGTGTGTCTGTGCTCTCTTCCCCAGTCATCACCGCACCCCAGTCACGTGTGTCTGTGCTCTCTTCCCCAGTCATCACCGCACCCCAGTCATGTGTGTCTGTGTTCTCTTCCTCAGTCATCACTGCACCCCAGTCACGTGTGCGTGTGCTCTCTCTTCCCCAGTCATCACAGCACCCCAGTCACGTCTGTCTGTGCTCTCTTCCTCAGTCATCACCGCACCCCAGTCACATGTGTCTTTTCTCTCTTCCCCAGTCATCAGAGCACCCCAGTCACATGTGTCTGTGCTCTCTGCCCCAGTCAGCACCGCACCGCAGTCACGTGCGTCTGTGCTCTCTTCCCCTGTCATCACCGCACCGCAGTCACGTGTGTCTGTGCTCTCTTCCTCAGTCATCAGAGCACCCCAGTCACGTGTGTCGGCTCTCTTCCTCAGTCATCACCGCACCCCAGTTACGTGTGTCTGTGATCTCTTCCCCAATCATCACCGCACCCCAGTCACGTGTGTCTGTGCTCTCTTCCCCAGTCATCACCGCACCCCAGTCATGTGTGTCTGTGCTCTCTTCCCCAGACATCAACGCACCCCAGTCACGTGTGTCTGTGCTCTCTGCCCCAGTCATCACAGCACCCCAGTCACATGGGACTCTGCTCTCTTCCCCAGGGATCACCGCACCCCAGTCACGTGTCTATGTTCTCCCTTCCCCAGTCATCAGCTCACCCCAGTCACGTGTGTTTGTGCTCTCTTCCCCTGTCGTCACCTCACCCCAGTCACGTGTGTCTGTGCTCTCTTCCCCAGTCATCACAGCACACCAATCACGTGTGTCGGCTCACTTCCCCAGTCATCACCTCACCCCAGTCACTTCTGTCTGTGCTCTCTTCCCCAGTCATCACCGCACCCCAGTCATGTGTGTCTGTGCTCTCTTCCCCAGACATCAACGCACCCCAGTCACGTGTGTCTGTGCTCTCTGCCCCAGTCATCACAGCACCCCTGTCACGTGTATCTGTGCTCTCTTCCCCAGTCATCACCGCACCCCAGTCACTTCTGTCTGTGCTCTCTTCCTCAGTCATCACCGCACCCCAGTCACGTGTGTCTGTGCTCTCTTCCCCAGTCAACACCGCACCCCAGTCACGTGTGTCTGTGCTCTCTTCCCCAGTCATCACAGCACCCCAGTCACGTGTGTCTGTGCTCTCTTCCCGAGTCATCACCGCACCCCAGTCACAAGTGTCTGTGCTCTCTTCTCCAGTCATCACAGCACCCCAGTCACATGTGTCTGTGCTCTCCGCCTCAGTCATCACCGCACCGCAGACACGTGCGTCTGTGCTCTCTTCCCCTGTCATCAACGCACCGCAGTCACGTGAGTTTGTGCTCTCTTCCCCAGTCATCAAAGCACCGCAGCCACTTGTGTCGGCTCTCTTCCGCAGTCATCACCGTACCACAGTCACATGTCTATGAGTTCGATTCCCCAGTCATCACCGCACCCCAGTCATGTGTGTCTGTGCTCTGTTCCCCAGTCAACACAGCAGCCCTGTCACGTGTCTATGTGCTCTCTTTCCCAGTCAACACCGCACCCCAGGCACGTGTGTCTGTGCTCTCTTCCCCAGTCATCACAGCACTCCAGTCACGTTTGTCTGTGCTCTCTTCCTCAGTCATCACCGCACACCAGTCACGTGTGTCTGTGCTCTCTTCCCCAGTCATCACAGCACCGCAGTCACGCATGTCGGCTCTCCTCCCCAGTCATCACCGCACCCCAGTCACGTGTGTCTGTGCTCTCTTCCCCAGTCATCACCGCACCCCAGTCACGTTGCTCTGTGCTCTCTTCCACAGTCATCACCGCACCCCAGTCACGTGTGTCTGTGCTCTCTTCCCCAATCATCACCGCACCCCAGTCACGTGTGTCTGTGCTCTCTTCCTCAGTCATCACCGCACCCCAGTCACATGTGTCTGTGCTCTCTTCCCCAGTCATCACCGCACCCCAGTCACGTGTGTCTGTGCTCTCTTCCCCAATCATCACCGCACCCCAGTCACGTGTGTCTGTGCTCTCTTCCCCAGTCATCACCGCACCCCAGTCACGTGTGTCTGTGCTCTCTTCCCCAGTCATCACCGCACCCCAGTCACGTGTGTCTGTGCTCTCTTCCCCAGTCATCACCGCACCCCAGTCACGTGTGTCTGTGCTCTCTTCCCCAGTCATCACCGCACCCCAGTCACGTGTGTCTGTGCTCTCTTCCCCAGTCATCACCGCACCCCAGTCACGTGTGTCTGTGCTCTCTTCCCCAGTCATCACCGCACCCCAGTCACGTGTGTCTGTGCTCTCTTCCCCAGTCATCACCGCACCCCAGTCACGTGTGTCTGTGCTCTCTTCCTCAGTCATCACCGCACCCCAGTCACGTGTGTCTGTGCTCTCATCCTCAGTCATCACTGCACCCCAGTCACGTGTGTCTGTGCTCTCATCCTCAGTCATCACCGCACCCCAGTCACGTGTGTCGGCTCTCTTCCCCAGTCATCACCGCAACCCAGTCACGTGTGTCTGTGCTCTCATCCTCAGTCATCACAGCACCCCAGTCACGTGTGTCTGTGCTCTCTCCCCCAGTCATCACCGCACCCCAGTCACGTGTGTCTGTGCTCTCTGAACCAGTCATTACCGCACCGGAGCCACGTGTGTCTGTGCTCTCTTCCCCAGTCATCACCGCACCCCAGTCACTGCTGTCTGCGCTCTCTTCCCCAGTCATCACCGCACCCCCGTCACGTGTGTCTGCGCTCTCTTCCCCAGTCATCACCGCACCCCAGTCACGCGTGTCTGTTCTCTCTTCCAAAGTATTCAACGCACATCAGTCACGTCAGTCTGTGCTCTCTTACCCAGTCATCACCGGACCCCAGTCACGTGTGTCTGTGCTCTCTGCCCGAGTCAGCACAGCACAGCAGTCACGTGTCTCTGTGCTCTCTTCCTCAGTCATCACCGCACCCCAGTCACGTGTGCCTGTGCTCTCTTCCCCAGTCATCACAGCACACCAGTCACGTGTGTCGGCTCTCTTCCTCAGTCATCACCGCACCCCAGTTACGTGTTTCTGTGCTCTCTTCCCCAATCATCACCTCTCCCCAGTCACTTGTGTCTGTGCTCTCTTCCCCAGTCATCACCGCACCCCTGTCACGTGTGTTTCTGTTCTCTTCCCCAGTCGCCACCTCACCACAGTCACATGTGTTAGTTCTCTCTTCCCCAACATCGAATCACCCCTAGTCACTTGTGTCTGTGCTCTCGTCCCCAGTCCTCACCGCACCCCAGTCACGTGTGTCTGTGCTCTCTTCGCCAATCATCAACGCACCCCAGTCACGTGTGTCTGTGCTCTCATCCTCAGTCATCACCGCACCCCAGTCACGTGTGTCGGCTCTCTTCCTCAGTCATCACCGCACCCCAGTTACGTGTTTCTGTGCTCTCTTCCCCAATCATCACCGCTCCCCAGTCACTTGTGTCTGTGCTCTCTTCCCCAGTCATCACCGCACCCCTGTCACGTGTGTTTCTGTTCTCTTCCCCAGTCGCCACCTCACCACAGTCACATGTGTTAGTGCTCTCTTCCCCAACATCGAATCACCCCAGTCACTTGTGTCTGTGCTCTCGTCCCCAGTCCTCACCGCACCCCAGTCACGTGTGTCTGTGCTCCCTTCCTCAGTCATCACAGCACCCCAGTCACATGAGTCTCTGCTCTCTTCCCCAGGCATCACCGCACCCCAGTCACATGTCTATGTTCTCCCTTCCCCAGTCATCACCTCACGCCTGTCACGTGTGTTTGTGCTCTCTTCCTCAGTCATCGCCGCGCCCCAGACAGGTGTGTCTGTGCTCTCTTCCTCATTCAACACAACACCCCAGTCACATGTGTCTGTGCTATCTTCCCCAGTCATCACAGCACCCCAGTCACGTGTGCCTGTGCGCTATTCCCCAGTCATCACAGCACGCCAGTCACGTGTGTCTGTGCTCTCTTCCTCAGTCATCGCCGCGCCCCAGACACGTGTGTCTGTGCCCTCTTCCCCAGGCATCACAACACCCCAGTCACGTGTGCCTATGCTCTCTTCCCCAGTCATCACCGCACCCCAGTCATTTGTGTCTGAGCTCTCTTCCCCAGTCATTACCGCACCCCAGTCACGTGTGTCTCTGCTCTCTTCCCCAGTCATCAGCGCACGGCAGTCACTTGTGTCTGTGCTCTCTTCCCCAGTCATCACCGCACGGCAGTCACTTGTGTCTGTGCTCTCTTCCCCAGTCATCACCGCAACCCAGTCACCTGTGTCTGTGCTCCCTTCCCCAGTCATCACCGCACCCCAGTCACATGTGTCTTTGCTATGCTCTCTTCCCCAGTCATCACCGCACCCCAGTCAAGTGTCTATGTGCTCGCTTCCCCATTCATCACCGCACCCCAGTCACGTGTGTCTGTGCTCTCTTCCCCAGTCATCATCGCACCCCAGTCACATCTCCCTGAGCTCTCTTCCGCAGTAATCACAGCACCGCAGTCACATGTGTCGGCTCTCTTCCTCAGTCATCACCGCACCCCAGTCACTTGTGTCTGTGCTCTCTGCCCCAGTCATCACAGCACCCCAGTCACGTGTGTCTGTGCTCTCTTCCCCAGTCATCACAGCACCCAAGTCACGTGTGTCTGTGCTCTCTTCCTCAGTCCTCACCGCACCCCAGTCACGTGTGTCTGTGCTCTCTTCCCCAGTCATCACAGCACCGCTGTCACGTGAGTCGGCTCTCTTCCTCAGTCATCACCGCACCCCAGTCACATTGGTCTGTGCTCTCTTCCCCAGTCATCACCGCACCCCAGTCACGTGTGTCTGTGCTCTCTTCACCAATCATCAACGCAACCGAGTCACGTGTGTCTGTGCTCTCTTCCCCAGTCATCACAGCACCCCAGTCACGTTTGTCTGTGCTCTCTGGCCCAGTCATCACCGCACCCGAATCACGTGTGTCTGTGATCTCTTCCCCAGTCATCACCGCACCCCAGTCACGTGTGTCTGTGCTCTCTTCCTCAGTCATCACCGCACCCCAGTCACGTGTGTCTGTGCTCTCGTCCCCACTAATCACGGCACCCCAGTCACATGTGACTGCGCTCTCTTCCTCCGTCATCACCGCAGTCCAATCACGTGTGTCTGTGCTCTCTTCCCCAGTCATCATCGCACCCCAGTCACGTGTGTCTGTGCTCTCTTCCCCAGTCCTCATAGCACGCCAGTCACGTGTGTCTGTGCTCTCTTCCTCAGTCATCGCCGCGCCCCAGACAGGTGTGTCTGTGCTCTCTTCCTCATTCAACACAACACCCCAGTCACATGTGTCTGTGCTCTCTTCCCCAGTCATCACAGCACCCCAGTCATGTGTGTCTGTGCTCTCTACCTCAGTCATCACCGCATCCCAGTCAAGTGTCTGTGCTCTCTTCCCCAGTCATCACAGCACCCCAGTACGTGTGTCTGTGCTCTCTTCCCCAGTCATCACAGCACCCCAGTCACGTGTGTCTGTGCTCTCTACCTCAGTCATCACAGCACCCCAGTCACGTGTTTCTGTGCTCTATTTCCCACTCATCACCGCACCCTAGTCATGTGCGTCTGTGCTCTCTTCCCCAGTCATCACCGCACCCCAGTCACGTCTGTCTGTGCTGTCTTCCTCAGTCATCACCGCACCCCAGTCACGTGTGTCTGTGCTCTCGTCCCCACTAATCACGGCACCCCAGTCAAATGTGTCTGTGCTCTCTTCCTCCGTCATCACCGCAGTCCAATCACGTGTGTCTGTGCTCTCTTCCCCACTCATCACCGCACCCCAGTAACGTGTGTCTGTGCTCTCATCCCCAGTCATCACCGCACCCCAGTCACGTTTGTCTGTGCTCTCTTCCCCAGTCATCACCGCACTCCAGTCACGTGTGTCTATGCTCCCTTCCCCAGTCATCACAGCACCCAAGACACGTTGGTCTGTGCTCTCTTCCACAGTCATCACCGCACCCCAGTCACGTGTGTCTGTGCTCTCTTCCTCAGTCATCACCGCACCCCAGTCACGTGTGGCTCTCTTCACCTGTCATCACCGCACTCCAGTCACGTGTGTCTGTGCTCTCTTCGCCAATCATCACCGCACCCCAGTCACGTGTGTCTGTGCTCTCTTCCTCATTCAACACAGCACCCCAGTCACTTGTGTCTGTGCTCTCTTCCCCAGTCATCACAGCACCCCAGTCACTTGTGCCTGTGCGCTATTCCCCAGTCATCACTGCACGCCAGTCACGTGTGTCTGTGCTCTCTTCCTCAGTCATCGCCGCATTCCAGACACGTGTGTCTGTGCCCTCTTCCTCAGTCATCACAGCACCCCAGTCATGTGTGTCTGAGCTCTCTTCCGCAGTCATCACAGCACCCCAGTCACGTTTGTCTGTGCTCTCTTCCCCAATCATCACAGCACCCCAGTCACGTGTGTCTGTGCTCTCTTCCCCAGTCATCACAGCACCCCAGTCACATGTGTCTATGCTCTCTTCCCCAGTCATCACAGCACCCCAGTCACGTGTGTCTGTGCTCTCTTCCTCATTCAACACAGCACCTCAGTCAAGTGTGTCTGTGCTCTCTTCCCCAGTCATCACAGCACCGCAGTCAAGTGTGTCTGTGCTCTCTTCCTCAGTCATCACAGCACCCCAGTCTCGTTTGTCTGGGATCTCTTCCTCAGTCATCACAGCACCCCAGTCACGTGTGTCTGTGCTCTCTTCCTCAGTCATCACCGCACCCCAGTCACCTGTGTCTGTGCTGTCTTCCTCAGTCATCACCGCACCCCAGTCACGTGTGTCTGTGCTCTCGTCCCCAGTCATCACCGCACCCCAGTCACATGTGTCTGTGCTCTCTTCCTCAGTCATCACCGCAGCCCAGTTACGTGTGTCTGTGCTCTCTTCCCCAGTCATCACCGTCATCACCGCACCCCAGTCACGTCTCCCTGTGCTCTCTTCAGCAGTCATCACCGCAACGCAGTCACATGTGTCAGCTCTCTTCCTCAGTCATCACCGCACCCCAGTCACATGTGTCTGTGCTATCTTCCTCAGTCATCACCGCATCCCAGTCAGGTTTGTCTGTGCACTCTTCCCCAGTCATCAACGCACCCCAGTCACGTTTGTCTGTGCTCTCTTCCCCAGTCATCACCGCACTCCAGTCATGTTTGTCTGTGCTCTCTTCCTCAGTCATCACCGCACCCCAGTCACGTGTGTCTGTGCTCTCTTCCCCAGTCATAACAGCACCGCTGTCACGTGTGTCGGCTCTCTTCCTCAGTCATCACCGCACCCAAGTCACGTGTGTCTGTGCTCTCTTCCCCAGTCATCAATGTACCCCAGTCACGTGTGTCTGTGCTCGCTTCACCAGTCATCACCGCACCCCAGTCACGTTTGTCTGTGCTCTCTTCCCCAGTCATCACCGCACTCCAGTCTCGTTTGTCTGTGTTATCTTCCTCAGTCATCACCGCATCCCAGTCACGTGTGTCTGTGCTCTCTTCCCCAGTCATCCCAGCAGCACTGTCACGTGTGTCGGCTCTCTTCACCAATCATCACTGCACCCCAGTCACGTTTGTCTGTGCACTCTTCCTCAGTCATCAACGCACCCCAGTCACGTTTGTCTGTGATCTCTTCCCCAGTCATCGCCGCACTCCAGTCACGTTTGTCTGTGCTCTCTTCCTCAGTCATCACCGCACCCCAGTCACGTGTGTCTGTGCTCTCTTCCCCAGTCATCACAGCACCGCTGTCACGTGTGTTGGCTCTCTTCCCCAGTCATCACCGCACCCCAGTCACGTGTGTCTGTGCTCTCTTCCTCAGTCATCACCGCACCCCAGTCACGTGTGGCTCTCTTCCCCAGTCATCACCGCACCCCAGTACCGTTTGTCTGTGCTCTCTTCGCCAATCATCACCGCACCCCAGTCACGTGTGTCTGTGCTCTCTTCCCCAGTCATCACAGCACACCAGTCACGTGCGTCTGTGCTTTCTTCCAGAGTCATCACAAGACCCCAGTCACGTGTGTCTGTGCTCTCTTCCTCTGTCATCACAGCACCCCAGTCTCGTGTGTCTGTGCTCTCTGCCCCAGTCATCACCGCACCCCAGTCACGTGTGTCTGGGCGCTCTTCCCCAGTCATCACCGCACCCCAGTCACGTGTGTCTGTGCTGTCTTCCTCAGTCATCACCGCAACCCAGTCACGTTTGTCTGTGCTCTATTCCCCAGTCATCACCGCACCCCAGTCACGTTTGTCTGTGCTCTCATCCTCAGTCATCACAGCACCACAGTCATGTGTGTCTGTGCTCTCCGCCTCAGTCATCACCGCACCGCAGACACGTGCGTCTGTGCTCTCTTCCCCTGTCATCAACGCACCGCAGTCACGTGAGTTTGTGCTCTCTTCCCCAGTCATCAAAGCACCGCAGCCACTTGTGTCGGCTCTCTTCCGCAGTCATCACCGTACCACAGTCACATGTCTATGAGTTCGATTCCCCAGTCATCACCGCACCCCAGTCATGTGTGTCTGTGCTCTGTTCCCCAGTCAACACAGCAGCCCTGTCACGTGTCTATGTGCTCTCTTTCCCAGTCATCACCGCACCCCAGGCACGTGTGTCTGTGCTCTCTTCCCCAGTCATCACAGCACTCCAGTCACGTTTGTCTGTGCTCTCTTCCTCAGTCATCACCGCACACCAGTCACGTGTGTCTGTGCTCTCTTCCCCAGTCATCACAGCACCGCAGTCACGCGTGTCGGCTCTCCTCCCCAGTCATCACCGCACCCCAGTCACGTGTGTCTGTGCTCTCATCCTCAGTCATCACCGCACCCCAGTCACGTGAGTCGGCTCTCTTCCCCAGTCATCACCGCACCCCAGTCACGTGTGTCTGTGCTCTCTTCCGCAGTCATCACCGCACCCCAGTCACGTGTGCCGGCTCTCTTCCCAAGTCATCACCGCACCCCAGTCACGTGTGTCTGTGCTCTCATCCTCAGTCATCACCGCACCCCAGTCACGTGTGTCTGTGCTCTCATCCTCAGTCATCACCGCACCCCAGTCACGTGTGTCTGTGCTCTCTTCCCCAGTCATCACCGCACCCGAGTCACGTGTGTCTGTGCTCTCTGAACCAGTCATCACCGCACCGGAGTCACGTGTGTCTGTGCTCTCTTCCCCAGTCATCACCGCACCCCAGTCACTGCTGTCTGTGCTCTCTTCCCCAGTCATCACCGCACCCCAGTCACGCGTGTCTGTGCTCTCTGCCCCAGTCATCACCGCACCCCAGTCACGTGTGTCTGTGCTCTCTTCTTCAGTCATCAGCGCACCCCAGTCACGTGTGTCTCTGCTCTCTTCCCCAGTCATCACCGCACCCCAGTCACGTGTGTCTGTGCTCTCTTCCCCAGTAATCACCGCACATCAGTCACGTGTGTCTCTGCTCCCGTCCCCACTCATCACCGCACCCCACTCACGTGTGTCTGTGCTCACTACCCCAGTCATCAGAGCACCCCAGTCACGTGTGTCTGTGCTCTTTTCTTCAGTCTTCACCGCACCCCAGTCACGTGTGCCTGTGCTCTCTTCCTCAGTCATCACCACACCCCAGTCACGTGTGTCTGTGCCCTCTTCCCCTGTAATCACAGTACCACAGTCACGTGGTCCTGTGCTCTCTTCCCCAGTCATCACCGCACCCCAGGCATTTGTGTCTGTGCTCTCTTCCCCAGTCATCACCGCACCCCAGTCACGTCTCCGTGTGCTCTCTTCCGCAGGCATCACAGCACCAGAGTCACGTGTGTCGGCTCTCTTCCTCAGTCATCACCGCACCCCAGTCATGTGTGTCTGTGCTCTCTTCCCCAGTCATCACCGCACCCCAGTCACGTGTGTCTGTGCTCTCTTCCCCAGTCATCACCGCACCCCAGTCACGTGTGTCTGTGTTCTCTTCCTCAGTCATCACCGCAACCCAGTCACATGTGCGTGTGCTCTCTCTTCCCCAGTCATCACAGCACCCCAGTCACGTCTGTCTGTGCTCTCTTCCTCAGTCATCACCGCACCCCAGTCACATGTGTCTTTTCTCTCTTCCCCAGTCATCAGAGCACCCCAGTCACATGTGTCTGTGCTCTCTGCCCCAGTCAGCACCGCACCGCAGTCACGTGCGTCTGTGCTCTCTTCCCCTGTCATCACCGCACCGCAGTCACGTGTGTCTGTGCTCTCTTCCTCAGTCATCAGAGCACCCCAGTCACGTGTGTCGGCTCTCTTCCTCAGTCATCACCGCACCCCAGTTACGTGTGTCTGTGATCTCTTCCCCAATCATCACCGCACCCCAGTCACGTGTGTCTGTGCTCTCTTCCCCAGTCACCACAGCACCCCAGTCACGTGTGTTCTGTTCTCTTCCCCAGTCGTCACCTCACCACAGTCACATGTGTCTGTGCTCTCTTCCCCAGTCATCGCCGCACCCCAGTCACTTGTGTCTGTGCTCTCGTCCCCAGTCATCACCGCACCCGAGTCACGTGTGTCTGTGCTCTCTTCCTCAGTCATCACAGCACCCCAGTCACATGGGTCTCTGCTCTCTTCCCCAGGGATCACCGCACCCCAGTCACGTGTCTATGTTCTCCCTTCCCCAGTCATCAGCTCACCCCAGTCACGTGTGTTTGTGCTCTCTTCCCCTGTCGTCACCTCACCCCAGTCACGTGTGTCTGTGCTCTCTTCCCCAGTCATCACAGCACACCAATCACGTGTGTCGGCTCACTTCCCCAGTCATCACCTCACCCCAGTCACTTCTGTCTGTGCTCTCTTCCCCAGTCATCACCGCACCCCAGTCATGTGTGTCTGTGCTCTCTTCCCCAGACATCAACGCACCCCAGTCACGTGTGTCTGTGCTCTCTGCCCCAGTCATCACAGCACCCCTGTCACGTGTATCTGTGCTCTCTTCCCCAGTCATCACCGCACCCCAGTCACTTCTGTCTGTGCTCTCTTCCTCAGTCATCACCGCACCCCAGTCACGTGTGTCTGTGCTCTCTTCCCCAGTCAACACCGCACCCCAGTCACGTGTGTCTGTGCTCTCTTCCCCAGTCATCACAGCACCCCAGTCACGTGTGTCTGTGCTCTCTTCCCGAGTCATCACCGCACCCCAGTCACAAGTGTCTGTGCTCTCTTCTCCAGTCATCACAGCACCCCAGTCACATGTGTCTGTGCTCTCCGCCTCAGTCATCACCGCACCGCAGACACGTGCGTCTGTGCTCTCTTCCCCTGTCATCAACGCACCGCAGTCACGTGAGTTTGTGCTCTCTTCCCCAGTCATCAAAGCACCGCAGCCACTTGTGTCGGCTCTCTTCCGCAGTCATCACCGTACCACAGTCACATGTCTATGAGTTCGATTCCCCAGTCATCACCGCACCCCAGTCATGTGTGTCTGTGCTCTGTTCCCCAGTCAACACAGCAGCCCTGTCACGTGTCTATGTGCTCTCTTTCCCAGTCAACACCGCACCCCAGGCACGTGTGTCTGTGCTCTCTTCCCCAGTCATCACAGCACTCCAGTCACGTTTGTCTGTGCTCTCTTCCTCAGTCATCACCGCACACCAGTCACGTGTGTCTGTGCTCTCTTACCCAGTCATCACAGCACCGCAGTCACGCATGTCGGCTCTCCTCCCCAGTCATCACCGCACCCCAGTCACGTGTGTCTGTGCTCTCTTCCCCAGTCATCACCGCACCCCAGTCACGTTGCTCTGTGCTCTCTTCCACAGTCATCACCGCACCCCAGTCACGTGTGTCTGTGCTCTCTTCCCCAATCATCACCGCACCCCAGTCACGTGTGTCTGTGCTCTCTTCCTCAGTCATCACCGCAAACCAATCACATGCGTCTGTGCTCTCTTCCCCAATCATCACCGCACCCCAGTCACGTGTGTCTGTGCTCTCTTCCCCAATCATCACCGCACCCCAGTCACGTGTGCCTGTGCTCTCTTCCCCAGTCATCACCGCACCCCAGTCAGGTGTGTCTGTGCTCTCTTCCTCAGTCATCACAGCACCCCAGTCACGTGTGTCTGTGCTCTCTGCCCCAGTCATCACCGCACCCCAGTCACGTGTGTCTGTGCTCTCATCCTCAGTCATCACCGCACCCCAGTCACTTGAGTCGGCTCTCTTCCCCAGTCATCACCGCACCCCAGTCACGTGTGTCTGTGCTCTCTTCCCCAGTCATCACCGCACCCCAGTCACGTGTGCCGGCTCTCTTCTCCAGTCATCACCGCACCCCAGTCACGTGTGTCTGTGCTCTCATCCTCAGTCATCACCCCACCCCAGTCACGTGTTTCTGTGCTCTCATCCTCAGTCATCACCGCACCCCAGTCACGTGTGTCGGCTCTCTTCCCCAGTCATCACCGCAACCCAGTCACGTGTGTCTGTGCTCTCATCCTCAGTCATCACAGCACCACAGTCATGTGTGTCTGTGCTCTCTTCCTCAGTCATCACCGCACCCCAGTCACGTGTGTCTGTGCTCTCTGAACCAGTCATCACCGCACCGGAGTCACGTGTGTCTGTGCTCTCTTCCCCAGTCATCACCGCACCCCAGTCACTGCTGTCTGCGCTCTCTTCCCCAGTCATCACCGCACCCCCGTCACGCGTGTCTGTGCTCTCTGCCCCAGTCATCACCGCACCCCAGTCACGTGTGTCTGTGCTCTCTTCCTCAGTCATCACCGCACCACAGTCACGTTTGTCTGTGCTCTCTTCCCCAGTCATCACAGCACCCCAGTCACGTGTGTCTGTGCTCTCTGCCCCAGTCAGCACCGCACCGCAGTCACGTGCGTCTGTGCTCTCTTCCCCTGTCATCACCGCACCGCAGTCACGTGTGTCTGTGCTCTCTTCCTCAGTCATCAGAGCACCACAGTCACGTGTGTCGGCTCTCTTCCTCAGTCATCACCGCACCCCAGTTACGTGTTTCTGTGCTCTCTTCCCCAATCATCACCTCTCCCCAGTCACTTGTGTCTGTGCTCTCTTCCCCAGTCATCACCGCACCCCTGTCACGTGTGTTTCTGTTCTCTTCCCCAGTCGCCACCTCACCACAGTCACATGTGTTAGTTCTCTCTTCCCCAACATCGAATCACCCCAGTCACTTGTGTCTGTGCTCTCGTCCCCAGTCCTCACCGCACCCCAGTCACGTGTGTCTGTGCTCTCTTCGCCAATCATCAACGCACCCCAGTCACGTGTGTCTGTGCTCTCATCCTCAGTCATCACCGCACCCCAGTCACGTGTGTCGGCTCTCTTCCTCAGTCATCACCGCACCCCAGTTACGTGTTTCTGTGCTCTCTTCCCCAATCATCACCGCTCCCCAGTCACTTGTGTCTGTGCTCTCTTCCCCAGTCATCACCGCACCCCTGTCACGTGTGTTTCTGTTCTCTTCCCCAGTCGCCACCTCACCACAGTCACATGTGTTAGTGCTCTCTTCCCCAACATCGAATCACCCCAGTCACTTGTGTCTGTGCTCTCGTCCCCAGTCCTCACCGCACCCCAGTCACGTGTGTCTGTGCTCTCTTCCTCAGTCATCACAGCACCCCAGTCACATGAGTCTCTGCTCTCTTCCCCAGGCATCACCGCACCCCAGTCACATGTCTATGTTCTCCCTTCCCCAGTCATCACCTCACGCCTGTCACGTGTGTTTGTGCTCTCTTCCCCAGTCGTCACCTCACCCCAGTCACGTGTGTCTGTGCTCTCTTTCCCAGTCATCACAGCACACCAATGACGTGTGTCGGCTCTCTTCATCAGTCATCACCGCACCACAGTCAAGTGTGTCTGTGCTCTCTTCACCAATCATCACTGCACCCCAGTCAAGTGTGTCTGTGCTCTCTTCCTCAGTCATCAACGCACCCCAGTCACGTTTGTCTGTGATCTCTTCCCCAGTCATCGCCGCACTCCAGTCACGTTTGTCTGTGCTCTCTTCCTCAGTCATCACCGCACCCCAGTCACGTGTGTCTGTGCTCTCTTCCCCAGTCATCACAGCACCGCTGTCACGTGTGTTGGCTCTCTTCCCCAGTCATCACCGCACCCCAGTCACGTGTGTCTGTGCTCTCTTCCTCAGTCATCACCGCACCCCAGTCACGTGTGGCTCTCTTCCCCAGTCATCACCGCACCCCAGTCACGTTTGTCTGTGCTCTCTTCGCCAATCATCACCGCACCCCAGTCACGTGTGTCTGTGCCCTCTTCCCCAGTCATCGCAGCACACCAGTCACGTGCGTCTGTGCTCTCTTCCAGAGTCATCACAACACCCCAGTCACGTGTGTCTGTGCTCTCTTCCTCTGTCATCACAGCACCCCAGTCTCGTGTGTCTGTGCTCTCTGCCCCAGTCATCACCGCACCCCAGTCACGTGTGTCTGGTCGCTCTTCCCCAGTCATCACCGCACCCCAGTCACGTGTGTCTGTGCTGTCTTCCTCAGTCATCACCGCAACCCAGTCACGTTTGTCTGTGCTCTATTCCCCAGTCATCACCGCACTCCAGTCACGTTTGTCTGTGCTCTCTTCCCCAGCCATCACAGCACCGCTGTCACGTGTGTCGGATCTCTTCAGTAGTAATCACCGCACCCCAGTGACGTTGGTCTGTGCTCTCTTCCACAGTCATCACCGCACCCCAGTCACGTGTGTCTGTGCTCTCTTCCTCAGTCATCACCGCACCCCTGTCACGTGTGGCTCTCTTCCCCAGTCATCACTGCACCCCAGTCACGTGTGTCTGTGCTCTCTTCGCCAATCATCACCGCACCCCAGTCAAGTGTGTCTGTGCTCTCTTCCTCAGTCATCGCCGCACCCCAATCACATGTGGCTATGCCCTCTTCCCCAGTCATCACAGCACCCCAGTCACGTGTTCTGTGCTCTCTTCCAGTGTCATCACAGCACCCCAGTCACGTGTGTATGTGCTCTCTCCCCCGGTCATCACTGCACCCCAGTCACGTGTGTCTGTGCTCTGTTCCTCAGTCATCACAGCACCCCAGTCACGTGTGTCTGTGCTCTCTTCCCCAGTGTTCACAGCACCCCAGTCTCGTGTGTCTGTGCAATCTTCCCCAGTCATCACCGCACCCAAGTCACGTGTGTCTGTGCTCTCTTCCCCAATCATCACAGCATCCCAGTCACGTGCATCTCTGCTCTCTTCCCCAGTCATCACCGCACCCAAGTCACGTGTGTCTGTGCTCTCTTCCCCAATCATCACAGCACCCCAGTCACGTGTGTCTGTGCTCTCTTCCCCAGTCATCACAGCACCCCAGTCACATGTGTCTATGCTCTCTTCCCCAGTCATCACAGCACCCCAGTCACGTGTGTCTGTGCTCTCTTCCTCATTCAACACAGCACCTCAGTCAAGTGTGTCTGTGCTCTCTTCCCCAGTCATCACAGCACCGCAGTCAAGTGTGTCTGTGCTCTCTTCCTCAGTCATCACAGCACCCCAGTCTCGTTTGTCTGGGCTCTCTTCCTCAGTCATCACAGCACCCCAGTCACGTGTGTCTGTGCTCTCTTCCTCAGTCATCACCGCACCCCAGTCCCGTGTGTCCCTGCTCTCTTCCCCAGTCATCACAGCACTCCAGTCACATGTGTCTGTTTTCTATTCCCCTGTCATCACAGCACCGCAGTCACGTGTGTCGGCTCTCTTCCGCAGTCATCACAGCACCGCAGTCACGTGTGTCTGCTCGCTTCCTCAGTCATCACTGCACCCCAGTCACGTGTGTCTGTGCTCTCTTCCCCAGTCATCACCGCACCCCAGTCACCTAGTGTCTGTGCTCTCTTCCTCAGTCATCACAGCACCCCAGTCACGTGTGTCTGTGCTCTCTTCCCCAGTCATCACAGCACCCCAGTCACGTGTGTCTGTGCTCTCTTCCCCAGTCATCACCGCACCCAAGTCACGTCTGTCTGTGCTCTCTTCCTCAGTCATTACCGCACCGCAGTCACGTGTGTCGGCTCTCTTCCTCAGTCATCACAGCACCCCAGTCATGTGTCTATGTGCTCTCTTCCCCAGTCATTCCCCCCCACTACTCCAGTTTTGTGTCTCTGTGTACCCTTTCCCCCAGGCTCTATTACACCCCCACCCCAGTCAAGCTTTTGCTTTCCAGCCCTTATACTTACCTTTGTCCTTTCTCACCTTCCCTCCCCAGTCAAGCCTTCGCCCCCCCACCCAACTAATCCCTGCCTTCCCGCTGGTCTTGCCTGACGTCTTTGCATGGAGCTGGAGCAGCCACATGCGCAGCAGTGAAAGGGAGGCAAACGCTGTGCACACACAAACCTCGAGGTCACGAGTGAAGTGCAGTTCACCAAGTGCATGTCAGTTATAACCAGTTGAAAATCACACTGGTCTCATTAGCCACCGGCTTGGCCAATTGACCTGGAGAGTGGAGGAGGGGGCGTGATTTCAGCGAGTTGGGTTTTTAATAAATATTCATGAGATTCAAATGCATGCAAATACAGTTCCCGACATGGCACAGCCGGCTACCCAACCCGCCATGAAAGTTGGGAGCGGGAAATTTCAAACCATTTTTACACTGGCAGGAAATTTACTTTTGGCTGCTCTGCAAATTTTCCTGTCCCGCCCGCTATGATGTCCACGCTGGCGGGACCGGCAAATCCCAGCCCTGGGATGGAGTCAGCTCCCTATCTGTACCCTCTACTGTATATATGTATATAGTTATGAGTTGTTAATAAAGGCTTGGGATATTATACTCAAGACTACGAAGCCTACTTTATGGAGTCCAAAGCAGGATTCTTCATGGTGGCAGCTCGGGATCAGAAACCCACATCCTCACGGGAATCCCAGGAATCACAGAATTTTAACAGCACAGAAGGAGGTTATTCCGCCCATCTTGTCTGCACCGGTTCTCCAAATGAGCATTATGACCTAGTGCCATTGCCCTGCCTTTTCCCTTTACCCTTGCACATTGTTTCTATTCAACTAATCATCTCATGTCCTCGAGTGCCTCAATTGAACCTGCCTCGGACACACTCCAGGCAGTGCATTCCAGACCTGAACCACTCGTTGTATGAAAATGATTTTTTCTCACATCACATTTGCTTCTTTTGCTAATCACTTTAAATCTGTGTGCTTTCATTCTTGATCCTTTAAAGAATGGCAACAGCTTCTCCCTATCTAACCTGTCCAGCCCCCTCATGATTTTGAACATCTCTATCAAACCTTTTCTTAGCCTTCTCCTCTCCAAGGAGAACAGTCCTAACCTCACCAATCTATGCTCATAGCTGAAGTTTCTCATTCCTGGAACCATTCTTGTAAACCTCTTCTGCACTCTCTCCAATGTGTTTACATCCTTCCTTTAGTGTGGTGCCCAGAACTGTACACAATACTCCAGCTGAGGTCTAACGAATTTCTTATATAAATTCAGCGTAACCTCCCTGCTCTTGTGCACATTGCTCCTATTAACAAAGCCAAGATACTACATGCTTTATTAATTGCTCTCTCCACCTGTCCTGCCACCTTCAAAGATCTATGCACATATACACCCAAGTCTCTCTGCTCCAGCACCCTCTTCAAAATGAAACACTGAGATAAAGGACACCGTCAAAGGATTCTGAACTGAAACAAACTCCCTACTGAAGCTTCAGACCCTGAGAAAATTCACCAGAAAAAGATCCAGGGAAGAGCCGAAAAGCAAAAAAAAGGTAGAATTTTACTCCAGCGTAAGATTCCTTTGAATTTGCCTCGGAGGTCTGGCTTCAACAAGCTGAGTTCACAGCCTGCAAGGGTGAGATAAAGATTTTTAAAATTTCAGACCAGCTAGTCCTGAGAAACCCCCTCTCATCATTCAGTCAGAAGTGCCATTTGAAAGAAACCTGTTGCTAAACTCAATCCCCTTCTCTAAGTCTCAAAACTTGGCTCCCAAATTCAGCGAAACAAGAAAAAAATTAATAATTAATCTCGTCTATTCCGGATACCTTGTGACCGCAAGCCTGCAGTTCTCTACTACGCTTTCCAACTTGTCATGTGATACCACTGATTAAATTAAGTCAGCAGCTAGCTGACCCATGCAGCCATTGCCAACCCTTCATATTCAAGCAGAAATATACCGCCACCATTTTTAAAAGCCAGCCAATAACCGGTAAGCGCAGGAGGATCTATTGTTGGTCAGTGAATGACAACGCCATCTTGGAAGCCTGTAATCTCTTAAAGCTGTACCCACATTTTTAAAAATCCTCCAAATAAATCATAATTCCAGCACCACGAGGATTCACTCATAGCCCAGACTAGTCACACAGGTGGAATCTTTGGATAAAAGAGTTCGAAGCATTGCTGCAGAAGCGGAACAAGTTAAGACACTTCGTTACTTGACTGGGCCAATTGAAGATGACATCAATGCATGCCAAAGTATTGATGAATTATCTGCCAAATCCTTTGCCATGTATTTCAACTTGAGAGCTAAATATAATAATAGAGTCCAGCTGCCTGGGAGCCTGTTGATTTCGTCATAAATGAATTCTACAGACTGGCAGAGGGATGTGAATATGACGATTTAAAGTCTGAGCTCATCCAAGACAGAATCGTGGTGGGTGTTGCAGATGATTCACTTTCTGACCTCCTATAAGCTAAAGATGATCTTACCCTTGACAAGGCCATCCAGCTAGTTAGAATAAGACAGGGCCATCCTAAGGGGAGAGAACATTTCTTGGGACAGAAACCAACCCTCAGTCCATCTTATCAAGTCACAAAAATGCAGGGACCACCCAAGTCAGGGAAAGCCAGTCCTAAGCCACCCTGCAGGATGACTTTTCCAGTGTGGTGGTGTGAAGTACCCTCACAGGAAAGTTCAGTGTCCTGTGGGTATGGCCCAATTCATCCACTGCCACAGACAGGGACACTTTGGTAAACTGAACAGGTCAAAACCCCAGCACCGCACAGACAAAGGTAATCCACAAGGTTGATACCAAAGACCCAGAAGAGACACAGCCATTCATCTAGGGTGTGATGAAAGAGTGCTGCTCTTCATTTTAGAATGCTGACATCCTGGTGACTGGTCATCGTAGAAATTTTAAGTTAGACTTAGGTGTCAGTGTAACAGCCCTGTCAGATGAGGATCTATGGCTCCAAGGTCACTGGCTTTGAACAATGGACACTCCAATTTATGGAGCGGGGGAGCCTGACTCCTAGTCATCGGCATAGCCCTGAAACCACTGAGATATGGCGCCAAACAAATCTTTGCATTGATGTATGTTGCCCGTAATACAAACGTATAAACAAAAGAATTAAGAGCAGGAGTGGGCCACTCAGCCCCTCGAGCCTGCTCTGCCACTCAACAAGATCATGGCTGGTCTATTTTTAACCTCAACTTCACATTCCTGCCTAGCCCTGATAACCTTTCACCCCCTGGCTTATCAAGAATCTATCTACCTCTGCCTTAAAGATATTCAAGGAGTCTGCCTCAACCACCTTTTGAGGAAGAGAATTCCAAACTCTCACTACCCTCTGAGGGAAAAAAATCCTCATTTCTGTCTTAAATGGGTGACTCCTTATTTATAAACAGTGACCCCAGTTCCAGATTCTCCCACAAGAGGAAGCATCCTTTCCACATCCACCCTGCCAATTCCCCTCAGGAACTTATATGCTTCAATAAAATCACCTCATACTCTTCTAAACTCCAGAGGATATAAGCCAAGCCTGACCAGCCTTTCCTCATAAGACAAACCGCCCATTCCACGTATTAACCTAATAAACCTTCTCTGAACTGCTCCCAATGCATTTAAATCTTTCCTTAAATAAGGAGACCAATATTAATCAGCCTTTCTCACTTCTGATCAGAGATGCCTGTGTAGCTCTTGATCTTCTCCAGCCGGTGGAAGATGTCAAGACTACCACAGCCGTTAGCTGGCCAGAACAGCACAGTCCTGGGTGCTCAAACACTAAGGAGCATCTGACTCGATTCTGATTTCACCTGCAATCCATTCCAGGTCCCGGAAAGTTCCCATTGGTCAGACTAACCTACCGCAGACGAGATTACCACCGCACCTCCGGTGGAAGAGGCATCAGAGAAGGATCAACAGTTAGAGGAGACTCTACCTTCAAATACGATGATACAGTTGGCAGACACACCAACCCACTGTTCACACTCAGCAACTTCCAGCCAGTGCCAAAACCAGGTAGCAGCCTTGCACCATTAGCACCAAAAAACAGAGATGAAATGTTATTCAATCTTCTTCTTGCCACTGGAGCTCTCTTCCTCAGCCTCAGAGAGCCTCCAGACAGCCTAAATGGAAAACCAAGAAGAAAAAGTGCCACCAAGGAGACGAATACCATGTTCGTCCACCTCACAAGAAACGATCAAACGTAACAGTGACCGTGCACCGTCAGGACAAGCAGGCGTGGTTTAACATCAAGCTTTGGAAGAAATGGATGAAACCATAATCCAAACACCGGTCCAACCTCCAAGCCAAGAACAAGAACAAGAACCAGCAGAGCCTACCACTCTCCTGACAGAATGGAAACCAAGATGTGGAAGCATTATAAGGGCTCAAGACTGCCAGAACCTCTAACTTCATGGAATGGAAGGTTGGAGATCGGGTAGCAAGAATGTTGTTGATGTTAACACTGTAATAGTAATAATTCTGGAAAAGCATTAAGATTGTAACAATAAGGTAAATGCACAGGGCTTATAACAATGTAAGACTTGAAGTAAACTTAAGTAACTCCATATCCATGGGATAAAGACTTGGGGGAGATATAGTAGTAGGGTCTGGTACATACAGGGTTATTGTAGGACTGAGTACAGTACCGCCCACACCGTGATGTAAGAAGGCACGTGACCCAGAGCTCAGGATCAGTCTATAGATGGACAGGGAAGTGTAAAGACCTAGGAATCAGCTCCATACATGTACCCTCTACTGTATAGATGCGCATACAGCGGGAGGTGGTGGCATAGTGGTATTGGTCACTGGCCTATTACTTCACAGACCCAGGGTGTTGCTCTGGGGACCTGGGTTCGATTGCCACCACAGCAGATGGTGAAATTTGAATTCAATAAAAACCTGGAATTAAAAATCTGATGATGACCATGAAACCATTGCTGATTGTCATAAAAACCCATCTGGTTCACTAATGTTGTTCAGGGAAGGAATTATGATGTTCTTATTTGGTCTGGCCAAGAGTCTGGTTGACTCTTAACTGCCCTCTGAACAGGGGCAATTAGGGATGGGCAATAAAGTCAGCAACTCCCACGACCCATGAATTAAATAAAAAACTAAGTTATAATTTGTTAATAAAGACTTACTGTAAATATACTCAAGGCTACGAAGCCTATTTCATGCTGTCCGAAGCAGGGTACTTCAGCCTGTACGTTTGGGGGCCAAGGCTCAGGCAACACTGCCCCTCTCTCAAATGACTGCCTGCCCACCTCAATGTATTCACAGAGAAGCGTGCTGCAGACACTCTACTCTGGGACAAAGTTCTGTAACACAAAGGGTTATTGGAGCGAGAGCCCAAGTCTGTGCAGCCATTTGTTTTCAGAGTCAGGGTACATTCTGGGTGGTGTAGTCCATCCTTGGTCACGTTCCGCCTTCCTGGGATATAGAAATATTCTCCTTCTCTAACATGTCATTATTTTATTCTGTTACCATTCGATTCAGATTTATTATATGCCCAGGAAAATACAATGGGCTGGAGCCTCGTCATCTCTCAGGAAAACTTCCTCTCAGACAATGCATATTATTTTTATTGGAGAGAGTTGCCTCAACCAGCTTTGGTGTATGAAGATTGTTGGAGGCACATACACACTTAAAGAGGGAAAAATTATCGATGACTGCCCACTGCAACTGTGTTGCTTTGAGTTGAGCTGCTGCCCTATCGAGGTATATATTCCCCTGATCCCTTTCATGGGATTTGATGTGCAGCTGATCTTTGATAACCTTGTTTTGACCTGTTTAAAAGGCAATGTTGTGTAACAAGTAACAAACTTTAATTATTCTGTAAACCCACTCGGGCCATTAGGTAAGAGACCTCCAGATTAGTTTAAACATTGGAAATGCTGGTTTAACTGGCCAAAGGCTCTATGATCATTCCTGTTCAGGGATATATGTCATTTTCAGCATTGTCCTGAAGTGTGTTGGGCTCTGTGCATGCAATGAAACAGAATAGGAGCATGTGCAAAATGTAATGACTACTCCATGATTGCAATACAGAAACTTGCTGGTTTCACATTTTACATAAAGAAAGTGTGGTTTTTACAATTTATATCAAATTTAAATGAATTAACACTTGACAAATAAGAAATACAAACCCTAATTTGTGGTAAATAGGACTTTCCACCTATTTGTCACTATGAGAATTGGAAAAGTATTTTCATGTATAATGTTAGAGGGAAGCCAGGTATCTCCTCAAGACTGGGAGCCTAGCACAGCAGCAGGCTGGAAATGAGGGGTAGGTAAGGAAAACATCAGGCATTATTGTACACATAAATAATTTTTTAAAAATGTATTTCTTCTACTATATTTCAGAAATTGATTGTGTTTTGAGACTGACAATGCATTGTAGAAGAATGGTTACCTACCTATTAGGAATTTGATCGTCACATCTCTGTATGAGTTCATTCACTATTCTAGCTGCATCCAAGCATTGTTCAAATTCATTATCATTTAACCAGGCCAACAAATGATCACAACTCTCATTCAGATCTAAATGGAGAAAGAGAGGATAAAATGAAGAGGTCGATACAAATACACTTGGGTCCTTTGAATTCCTCACTGGAGAGCACCCACAGCATGGCCTCAGTGGAAATCAGACCTCCACATGACTCTTATATTTGGGGAATGAAATTTCTTTCTCTGTTCTGTAATAAATTGGTTAATAATTTTGTGAGAATTTCCCTGTTTGAATGAAATGAATCAGTGATGACTTTATTCAAATAGTGAACAGAGGAGGTTCAATCAGACCCATTAATCAGCTTGTTACAAAGAGTGCAGAGAGTAACATTCCCATCATGTTACTATTCTCTTATAATGAATCAAGCTTATCAAATATTCTAACATATTCGAATAATAATTTACTGGGCCTGCTGGAAATCCACGTCCTGACAAAGGGATCATTTGTGCTACTTTATATTGAGATCTACATGGTCACACCCAGAAAATGGAGCATAATAAATGTATACACTGTAACCTCTCCAGTCCAGAATGTTTGGGACCAAGTCATTTCTGGATTTTGGAATTTTCTGGATTATAGACATTAAAATACGTAACCACAAATGTGTGAACTGGAAAGCACTGAAGATATAAATATTTAGCTGAAGCATAAAACAGTGATAAACATTATCAAGCAGAAATTGTCGTTTAAGGGTCTGGTACATACAGAGTTAATGTGGGACTGAGTATAGCATCATCCACACAGTGATGTAAGAAGGTACATGACCCAGAGCTGGGATCCATGTGGTGTTGGACAGAGACATGTAACCACCTAGAATGGAGGTAGTTCCATAGCTTAACCTTTGCTGTATATGTGTATGTAGTTACAAGTAGTTAATGAAGACTTGCTGTTACATACAAAAGACTTCAGAGACTCCTTTAATGGACATGTTCTGTAACCAACCCCATCCCAACAAGTAATAAGAATTGTTTCACTTATCCAAATACTGTATCTCCCATGTTTCCACCACAAAAGTACTGGACTCATTTGATGCTGTGAGTTGCTTGGATACGCTCAAAATATTTCTGGACACCTTGGCCAGAATTTTCCTGCGCCGCCTCCCCCACCCCCAGCGGCGGATTCCCCCACGGCAGGTCCGGCGAGCCATTGAAATCTCCATTCACATTGGTGGGACCGGAAGAACCTGCGGGAACTAGGGGCTGGAAAATTCCAGCCTTTGTGTTTCTGAACAATAGATTTCCAGATTGGAGAGGCTGCAGTTTATTTCATTATTGGTGCCTTCATTTACATATTCAAGACACTTTGGGATCTCAGTCTCTCTTCATCCACTGAAGAATCCTGATTTTCAGTCAGTGAATTTGGATTCCGTTTTTGGAGCTCTGTATTTCCCATGGCATTGTGTGCGAGTAAAGCTAATTAAGATGCAACTCCAAGGATTGTACTAAACTACTGATCATAAATCAGTTAAAAAAGATCTGCAGTCATCCAAAATTGCCCATGGCAGCTCAATCCACCCATGTACTTTGTAAATTTATATGTGAGGCCATGGGTAACCTCTACCATCTGTTAGCAGCAACCATGCTGCTCTCCCAATGGAGCAGATTCATCAGCAGCAGTGAAGGGAATTATAGCTCTTCACTTTGATAGAACAGGATCATTTCAGTACCCCATTGGCATCACTGATCACATTAGACAGTTCACGAACCACTGATGCATCATAAAAGTGACAGTGACCCGAAAAACATATCATTATTTAATTTATTAACTTTTTTTATTCATTTACAGGGTGTGGCATTGCTGGCAAGGCCAGCATTTATTTCCCGTCCCTAATTGCCCTTCAGAAGGTGGCGGTAAGCTGCCTTCTTGAACCGCTGCAGTCCCTGTGGTGTAGATACACCCACAGTGATGTTAGGAAGGGAGTTCCAGGGTTTCGACCTAGTGACAGTGAAGGAACGGTGATATATTTCCAAGTCCAAATGGTGAGTGGCTGGAGGGGGAGTTCCAGGTGGTGGCATTTCCATGTGTCTGTTGCGCTTGTCTTTCTAGATGGTAGCAGTTGTGTGTTAGGAAAGTGCTGTCTAAGGAGGCTTGGTGAGTTTCTGCAGTGCATCTTGTAGTGCATCTTGTAGTGGTACATACTGTTGCCAATGTTTGTCGGTGGTGGAAAGAGTGAATGTTTGTGGAAGTGGTGCCAATCAAGTGGCTGCTTTGTTCTGGATGGTGTCAAGATGCTTGAGTGTAAAATAATTGACCTAAATGGAGTTGGTGTATTTGGTGACCACTTTTGTGCCTTCGGAGACCAGTTTGGCCAGTTTCCCTGGTAGCATGAGGTGGAGAGTGCTCTGGATCTCCCTGGCCGAGATGTGTGGCTCTTGTAGTGAATGAGGTGCGAGGCCTCAGAGGCGATGTGCTTGAAAATGTCGACAATGAAGGAGTTCATAACACTCATGGCCTTGGACGAAATCCTGGTGGAAGGGTTGCCCTGGGTCAGCACCCTGTACACATAAGTGGACTAGCTCTGCTTGTGAGATTGCCTTCACTTCTTGGGTGGTTTCTTGGAGCTGCACTCATTCAAGCAAGTGGCAAGTTTTCCATCACACTCCTGACCTGTGCTTTCTGGATGGTCGACAGGCTTTGGGGAGTCAGGAGGTGAGTTACCCGCCACAGGATTCCTAGCCTCTGGCCTGCTCTTGTAGCTATAGTATTTATATGGCTAGTCCAGTTCAGTTTCAGGCCAATGGTAACCCCCAGGATGTTGGTAGTGGGGGATTCAGTGAGGGTAATGCCATTGATTGTCAAGGAGTGATGGTTAAATCTCTCTTGTTGGAGATGATCATTGCCTGGAACTTGTGCGGTGCAAATGTTACTTTAAGATTTTTGCTTTTTTGTTACTAGTCCTTTAAATTGTTTAATTTGTTTTGTTAATTTACCCCTTTTTTGTTCTTTCGGCATGCTCAAAAGAGTATAAGAGTGACAGATGCATTAATTAGGTGCATGGCAACATGCACCAACTTCACATAGGATCAGTAGTATCAGCAGGACAGGGAGAATGGTTTATTCCACATTTCTGGTTCTCCCAGGCTGCAAGGCTTCATTCATCACTCCCATATCGGCATTGAGGGCTCCAAATGTATTCTACTGATTTAATAAGGGGATTCTGTTCCATTAACAATGGAGGATTTGGAGTCACTGACAGCAGAATATTGATGTAAAAGTCTGTCTTCCTGATTGTACCTACAATAAATTTATTCTGTCAATTCTCTTTGCCCTTTCTCGTGGGAAAGGTAAAATAAAAAAAATGACTTGTTGGTGGCAAGATGCACCCTGCACTGTCGTGATGTAAGTAGCCAATAAGGAAATCTGGTACTATGCTCCCGACTTGTTATGATGAGGCCCACATCAAAGCAGGCACTCTTACTGAGTAAGCTGCATTTGAATTCTCAAACAGCCAGGGCAGGGCTTGAACTCCTTCTCTGGATTATTAATCCACAAGGGTTATGGGCAGCAGGCAGGAAAGTACAGTTTGGACAAGGTCAGGTTAGCCACGATCTTATTGAACGGTGAGCAGGTTTGAGGGGTCATATGGCCTATTTCTGTTCTTATTTCTTATCTTCTAACATTAACATCCCACAACAGAGGGGAGAGGTTAGGGAAGGGATTAAGAATTGCGAAATGTGACCACCAACGCTGGCCATTTGATTGGCCGGCAGCTCTTGGAGGTGGGTCTTCCTCACAGACGGTGGCAGAATGCCTGCCTCAAGCCAATTAACAGCCCGGCAGCTGTTAAAGTGCTGTGGGGTGAGCCGGTCATCGGGGCACAGACCTGGTAATGGGGGGACGGACTCGCTCCTGACTTTTACACTGTGGGCACTGTGGGGCAGGAGTCGCACCCCAGTCTAAAAGTCAGCCCACAATCTGTATCCCGAATCTGCTCCAAAATAGACAGTAATTCAGAGGAGAATCCAACCCAATCCAACTCAAACTAATTAACAGTGAACTGAATCAGTCAAACACCCTGAAATTTAGCTGCTACTTCCCAGCTTCCTGTTGTGCTCTTCAGCCAGAATTGACTTTCCAAAGGCGGGACTTTAACTTCCAAGCACCCCAGAACATGACTCCCGCTTAAGCGGGACTTTTGCCAATGATTCCTTCAATGAGCTGAGCCAAAATTGCTGGTGTAACTCTCTCACATTGGTGCAAATGCAGCACAACGCAACATGTGACAATGAAGGGCCTCTTTCTGTAAACGGTCATGTACCCTGAAATATCATGGCTATTAATTAATATTTGTTATATTATTAAACCAATTGAAAGTTTTCTGTTTAAACTGCTCTTACTTTAGATATACATTTTCCAGAAGTGAGTGACAGATTTTACAAAAACATTTCTTTACCTGTTGAAGAGGGCATGCTGGTTGTTGATTCCTAAAGTGGAAATTTACAACATCAGATAATTTTTCAATGAAATAAATGTTTTTAAAAGCTGAAAGTGAAATATGTTAATTCTATCTTACCAGGGATGTTTCACAAGGGCTGCCTGTCACTGGCGGAGTGACATTGGCATTACTGGAATGATTACTCTGTGTTGTAATTTTAAATGGATCACCACTTGGGACAAAGGCAAAAATGTCCTATAAAGAAACATGATAAAAATATTAGAACAAATGTTCCTAAACCAAAGTCTCCTGTAGCATACATTTGGAGCTAAATAGTTCTGATTGTTGAATTTCTTATCCTTTCACCAACAGGTACAGAACACTGAGGGGGTAATTACCCAGGACAAGTCTTTGCTAAACTCCCATAAATTAACATTTCAGTTATGAAAATAGGTTGAGAGTTTGGGTGAAACTCTGTGACGGGATGTTGGACTGAGTCATCAATTGTGCATCAAGGCTGTGTTTGCTCCCAACGGAACTGCAGGAGGGCATTCAGCAGATGTGCAGTCGCAGCTCCGGTGGGGTCACTGCCAGAGATACCATAGGGAGGCACCTGCATCGAAGAATAGGTCCATCCATAATAGTGAGCAATCTGAAGATATTTTAACAAGTGCAGCATCAAGAAAATGTCTTTGTCACCATGGTTAAGGATTGCAGTTTTTGCAGAATATTGATTGTGATTTGCTTGTCACCCTGCTCACTGCCTCGCTGGCTGCCCTGTGACTGACCCCTCAATGCCTCCCTCTCACTCGCCACCGTGCTACTCACTGTCCACAGGCAGCAAGTGGGGCGCTGAGCAAAGTGACCAAGGGTTGGGAGCAGGGCAGCAAGTGAAGCAGCGAGTGGGGTACTGAGTGAAGGAGACAGGGCCAGTGTGTGGGGTAGTGAGGGGGATAAGCAAGGGGGGCAGTGAGGGGAAGCAAGGGGGGCCACGAGGGGTTGGCGAGGGCGATGGTGAGGGGACAGTGAGGGTGGTGGAGAGGGGCCAGTGAATTGGGTAGTGAGGAGGGCGGAGAGGGGGCAGTGATTGGGACAGCGAGAGGGGAGGAGAAGGGGCATGAATGGGGCAGTGAAGGGGTCAGTGAGCGAGATGACAAAGGGGCGGCATGGGGGCAGTGAGGGGAGCAGAGAATGGGGCAGTGAGGGGTTGAAGAGGGGGGCAGTGAGGGGGACTGGGAGGGGGCAGTGAGTGGGGTGATGAGGGGGCAGCATGGGGGCAGTAAGTGGGTTGGGCAGGCAGCGAGTGGAGTGGTCAGTTGAGCAGTGAGTGGGGCGGCGAGGGGGCAGTGAGTGGGGCGGAGGGGGGGCAGTGAGTGGGGCGGAGAGGGGGCAGTGAGTGGGGCGGAGAGGGGGCAGTGAGTGGGTCAGAGAGGGGGCAGTGAGTGGGGCAGAGAGGGGGCAGTGAGTGTGGTGGCTAAGGGAGTAGTGACTGGGGCAGGGAGGGGGTAGTTGAGGGGGGCACTGAGTGTGGCAACAAAGGGGTAGCATGGGCAGACAGTAAGGGGGAGTTGAGCAGGGCAGAGTGGGGTGGCAAGGGTGCCAGTGAGAACGAGGAAAGGAAGGGCAGTGAGTGAGGTGGTGGGTGGGGTGATGAGGGGAGCAGTAACTGAGGTGGGGAAGCGGTCAGTGAGTGGGGTGGCAAGGTTGGCAGTGAGTGCGGCACTGAGTTGGGCAGTGAGGGAGGTGATGAGAGGGGCAGTGAGTGAGGAAGCGAGAGGGTTGGTGAGGCGGCAGACAGGGGGGCAGTGAGTGGGGCAGTGAGGGAGACAGTGAGTGGGGCAGGGAGGGGGCAGTGAAGATGGTTGGGCCTAGGACACTACTCTGAGGAACTCCTGCAGTGATGTCCTGCAGCTGAGATGATGGATCTCCAACAACCACAACCATCTTCCTTTGAGCTAGATATGACTCCAACCAGTGGAGTTTTCTTCCTGATTCCCATTGACTCCAGTTTTGCTAGGGTTCCTTGATGCCACACTCAGTCAAATGCAGCCTTGTTGTCAAGGGCAGTCACTCTCACCTCACCTTGGGAGTTCAGCTCTTTTGTCCATGACTGAACCAAGGCTGTAATGAGATCAGGAGCTTAGTGGCCCTAGTGGAACTCAAACTGGGGATCAGTGAGCAGGTTATTGCTAAGCAAGTGCTGCTTGATAACACTGTTAAAGACCCCTTCTATTACTTTACTGATGATCGAGAGTAGACTGATGAGGTAGTAATTGGCCACGTTGGATTTGTCCTGCTTTTTGTGTACAGGACATACCTGGACAATTTTCCACATAGCTGGGTAGATGCCAATGTAAATCAATATATAGTTCAATCATATTATGATCCCTGCTACCTAGGGGTGCCTTCACTGTTAGGTTATCAATTAATCCTATCTTGTTGTTCAGTGCCTGGTCTCATACAGCCCACTCTCTGGCTGGCTCCAGAACATGCTGTTCTAAGAAACTATCCCAAAAACATTCTAATGAACTCCTCATCCATGCTACCTTTGCCAATCTGATTTTTCCAGTCTATATGCAGAATAAAATTCCCATGATTATTGCTGTCCCTTTCTGACAAGCTCCCATTATCTCTTCTTTTATACTCTATCCTACTGTGTAGGTACAATTAGGCGGTCTGCACACTACTACCACAAATGATTTCTTGCCTTTATCATTTCTCACCTCAATCCGAACCGTTTCTACATCCTGGTCTCCTGAACATCCCTCTTTAATGTGCCAACACCATCATTAATTAACTCCACTTTTTCCTAGCTCCCTGTCTTTCCTAAATGTCACGTAGCCTTCAATATCGAAGTCGCAATCTATGTCATCCTGTAGCCATGTCTCTGTAATGGCTGTCAGATCTTACTTATTTATTTCTATTTGTGCTATCAGGTCATCTGTTTTATTTCAAATGCTACATGCATTTTAATACAGAGCCTTTAGGTTTGTCCTTTTATTATTTTGGTAGCGCCTAGCCTTATCTGTTGATTTACTCTTGGATTTGTACTCTCTGTCTCTTCCTGTCACGATCTGTTTATCATTTCCCATATTTCTCTTTTGGCTGATCCCTACTCTTTGGTTTACCACATCTTCCCAAATTTGGTCCCTTGTAACTAGTAAGGTAGATAAAGGGGAACCAGTAGATGTTGCATACCTGGATTTCAAAAAGGCATTCATTAAGGTGCCACACAAAAGGGCAATAGGCAAAATAAGGGCTCATGGAATTGGGGGTAATATATTAGCATGAATAGAGGACTGGTTAACAGATAGAAAACAAAGAGTGGGCATAAACAGGGCTTTTTCAAGTTGAAGGGTAGTGAATAGTGGAGTGCTGAAAGGATCAGTGCTGGGGCCTCAACTAGTTATAATCTACATTAATGACTTAGATGAAGAGACAGAGAGTAATGAATCTAAGTTTGCTGATGATACCAAGCTAGGTGGAAAGGTAAGTGGTTAAGTGAGTGAGCAACAAGATGGCAGATGAAGTGTAATATAGGGAAGTCAAAAGTTATTCACTTTGGTCGGAAGAATAAAGATACAGAATACTTTTTAAAAGCTGAGAAACTTATATGTGTTGATGTTCAAAGAGACTTGGGTGTACTCTTACAAGGAACCCTGAAAATTAGCATGCAAGCACAGCAAGCAATTAGGAAGGCAAATGGCATGTTGGCCTTTATCACAAGGGAATAGGAGTACAAGAATAAAGAAGTCTTGCTACAGTTGTACAGGATTTTGGTGAGATTGCATCTGGAGTGCTGCGTGCAGTTTTGGCCTCCACATTTAAGAAAGGGTATACTTGCATTGGAGGTGATACAGTGAAGGTTCACTAAATTGGTCCCTGGGATGACCCAGTGAATAATATAATGACGTAATTAATTAAAACACATTAAGGATGGCAGGACAGGTGATGTATCAGGGCTGCAGCACGTGGGAGCTCCTGGATATCATTATGATCCAGAGCAAACCTGCAATGAGTTTTTGTGGTTCGAGGAACTTTGGCTCAGTGTCATTGAGCTGGAAGCTGAGCTGCAGACTCTGTGATACATCAGGGAGGGAGAAAGCGACCTGAATGCTTGTACCAGGAAGCATTCACACCACTAAGGCTTACCACGGTCTAATGCAAGCCTACCTTCACTAGTTAATACACGTGTTGGGATTGTTACAGTTCCATGCGTTATATTATTAGTCTTATCAGCAACCTCCTAAATAGGGCATGAGCCATTTGCTCATCTTGTAACCTTGATGCTGAAATAGAGTGCATCAAACACATCCTGCCGGATAATAGCCACCCTGATCTGATGATTTCACACTGTATATTGGTCAGAGTCATGAAGAGGCCCAAAGCCTTCACTTTCAGCCCTGAAAAGTGCCCAGTCTACCTTAGATTACCCTGGAAGGGCAAAGTATCTCAACAATTTGAGCATCAGGTGAAGCTAGCTGTTTCATGCTGCTAGTATGCAGTAGCAACACAAGTGGTATTCACCACGAACAAGATGCTGCTGTCAAGCCAAAAAAGACATTCACACAAATCAGTAATGTGATATATGAATTTCAGTGCCAATGTGATGCTAGGTAAGTAGGCTTTATGTCACCAAGACTGGTGGATCGTATCAAACAGCATGTCTTTTCCACCGTTTGCAATGGGCAAGGTACAGCCCTTACCCTATCAGCCTGTGCTTGCAAAACTCATAACACATTTTCCAAAATTAGATGCGATTCTATAATTGGACAACATTTGCTAAATAGTCCTCAGCACGCTAAGAGTTATGCTGACAGTTATGCAAAGAGTTAAGATTGCCAGTCAGGCTCAGGGTGTGGCCCACTTGCGTGTACTGGAAGCTACTGATATATATTAATACACAGAGCCCTGTTCTTTACAGACAGGAAGAACATGTACACACAATGCGCCTGTTTCAGCTCAACAAAATAAGTGACATCCATTCACTGGTTCAGTCCCCAGGGACATGTTGTGATCAATCAATCAAGCTGCCTGGTTTAATATCAAACAATGCTTGGCAATTAACTGTCCGTCACCATCAACTGCTGCATTTTCCATGGCAACGCCTTTTCCAATCAGAGTCTACTTGCCAACCAATCAGCAGATTCTTCTCAAACAATATAAATATGTTGTTCCCTCTGACATTGGTATTTTTTTTGCAAATTATCCTCATGAATGCAAGGTGAAAAGATTGACAAAATTAGTCTCTGTTTTAAAATTAAGGTCACCCTTATAGGACAGAATTGAGGGAATTAGGCAAGGGAATTAAAGGTTATCAGGGGTATATGGGATTAAGGAACTCGAAACACAAACAGATCAGCCATGATCTTTTTGAATGGCGGAGCAGGCTCGAGGGGCTGAATGGCTTACTTCTGCTCCTACTTCCTATGTTCGTATGAGGGAGTTGTCCCTATGATGAGAGACTGAGTAAATTGGGCTATATTCTCTAGAATTTCGAAGAGTGAGAGGAGATCTCATTTCAAAGCTGCAAAACTCTGAAGGAGATTGATAGGGTGGATGCTCAAAGGTTGTCTCCACTGGTCGGGAAATCTATAACATGGGGACACAGTCTCAGGATAAAAAGCTGATCATTTAGGACTGAGAAGAGAAGAAATTATTTCACTTAAAGGGTTGTGAATCTTTGGAATTCTCTACCCCAGAGGGTTGTGGATTATCTCTCCATGATCGGCTATGATCATTTTGAAAGGGGGAGAAGATTCAATGGGCTGTGTGGTCTACTCCTGCTCCTGTTTCTTGTGAGTGAAACAGTGTGTAGTGTGTTGGTTCTGCTGCCCCAGGTGGTACCCATCAGTTTCAGTATGAGATTCACTCTCCTCTTGACTTGACTCTGGTGTTCTGGAGGTGTTGCCAGTGGGCCAATGTACAATCAAGAGTGATGCCAAGGTATTTTGTGGTTGGGTCGTGGGCGGGTGGCTGCCCACAGAACTGGACATGGAGGCCTTTCCTTGTCTTTGAGCTGTTTTCAGGTGGAAGCTGAAATGACAGTCTTGGCAGTGTGTGGCCGAAATCTCCGTTTTCTGAAGTAGGCTTTAGACAGGTTACAATGCACTTTGAGTAAGGTACTGGTATGAGAAATAGATGTTGGGATGATATGATAGAAATATTTTTTAAAAATTGAAGGATGGGACAGGGTTGGTAGAAGCCAAATGTTTATAATGGTTGAGGGGCCAAAAATGGGAGATCATACATACAAGATAAATGTAAGATATTTAGAACAGAGAACAGGCAAAGCTGTGTTGTAAGGTTGTCAGGAATTCACTTACAAGGTTAATGGCTGAAGCAGAAGTTAGCTCAAATGGATAAGTAGATAAAGGAAAACAGGTTGAAAGGATATGGGAAGAGTGGAGATGTGATTAGAATTATTTGTTCATGTGGACAGAAACACTAACATGGACAGGTTGGGTCAAATGGCCACATTGTTGTTTCCATCATTTATATGTCTAAGTAAAATGAATTTCTAAATTGAAGGACATTAGTACTTCTGCTATACATTAGAATCACAACAACAACTTATAGCATATTTAAAGGAATAAAATGCCCCAAGTGCTTTGAAGGAGTATTGCCAAACAAAATATAATACTGAGACATTTAAGGTGATATTAGGTCAGATGAACAACAACTTGATCGTGGAATGAATCCTGCTCGACGATACCTAAAATATGGCGTTGAAGAGCTACTCAACGATGGACAAAAAGTACATGGCAATTCTTGCAGGTCGACAATACGTACAGGTCCTAAGTACAACCCCAATTGTTGATGCACTCACTAGAACACTCAAACCGAGCAAGACAAGTGGAAGGTGTGGCCTTCTGCATGCACCAAGGAAATGCCCAGCTTTTTATCAATTCTGCAAAGCACGTGGCAGTAAGGGGCATTGGCAGTGGCAGTGCGCTAGAGCAAAGGCTGATGCAATTACAAAGAGCAGTCCACTGATCCAAACAGACCATACACAACTGGCACCTTCAAGCAATGAGAACGACCATCCGGTATCCAGTCAGAAACGTATACATGAGGTGATTGTCAAGCCAGAAAATGATGATGATGATGATGATGATGATGATGATGATGTGCACGACAAGACACATACAAGACAAATTGAAGGTCAAGCTAGACACAGTGGAGGGTTGTGGGGTCTCAGTCACTGTGCAGTTCAAGAGTGAATTTTGGGAGCTAAAGGCATCAAGGGATATGGGGATAGATGGGGAAGGCGGTGTTGATGTCGCCCGGGCTTGTCTGTCCTTCTCATGTGGGGTGGAGGGGGGGGGCACATTTCAATTTTCCTCACACCCACGGGGAGGGAGGGGGGTGTGGAGCGGGGGGGGCTGATGAGCAAATTTCAGAAAGATAAGGTTTGGAACAACATTAAGTATGAATTTCAAAAAGCAAAAGCTGACGTATGAAAAGAAACAACTTGCTGAGCAAAACAAAAATGTTACAACAACAAACTGGTAATTTTAAAAATGAGTAATAAATAAAGACGACCATTAGAATGTGAAAGAGTGACAGTGTGCGTGTCCAGCTCACTCCCAGTCTCAGGGCACTCACTCACTCACCCTCACCCACTGTGAGAGTGCCTGTTGGTGTGCAGGGGTGAGGATGAATCAGAACCCTGAGACTGGGAGTGAGCCAGAGACAGACTCTACACACACACACGCGCACCTCACCACCCACCCAATCCCTAACCCATTCTCACCCCCCCTCACTCATTCACCCACCCGCACTCTCAAACCCTCACTCACTCACCCACCCACAACCACCCTGACTCATACATCCTCACCCACTCACCCACCCTCACCACTCACCTACCAGCTCACCCATTCTCACTTCCTCACTCACTCACCCACTCTCACTCATCAACCCTCACTCACTTACTCACCCATCCTCACACACCCTCACTCACGTTCACTTACTCAATCAGCTGGGGAGGGGTGAGAGCAGAGGAGAGATCTGAAGCAAGGCCTGTGGCCTAGCAGAGCCAGAACATGGGTGCCCACCGCAGGAGCGCCAAAAGCCGGAAGGGACACGGGGAGAGCCAGGAGGGATGGGGCCTGGAGCTGCGGGAAAAGCATGGTGAGCGGAAGCCCTGCGCACCCCAGAGTCTCTCTCTCTCTCTCTCTCTTTCTCTCCATCTTCTCATCCTCGCAGTTCCTGGTGTTCTCTGCTCCTCCAATCACAGCCTGTTTCTCTCCCCATGTTTGCTGCCGATAGGTTCAATAGTGAGCCTATCAGCAGCAGACCTGGGGAGAGAAACAGGCTGTGATTGAGAGGAGTCGACCCCTGCAGAAATCTTCAAACTCACTGACCCGACTTACTGGCATTTTCAACAAACCATCCTGGGGCCATAGAGGAGCTTTGCAAGCCACAATGCAGCCCACAGGTTGGGACAAGCCTGATGTAGATAGTCAGCCAGGATCTTACTGAATGGCAGAGCAGGCTTGTAGCCTCCTCTTGCTCCTATTTCTTATGTTCTTGCAATCTTACCACAAAATGAACTAAATGTGTGCTCACTCCTGACCATGAGCAGGGGTCTGGTCACCAGCAGCATCTTCCTCATCTACATTCAGTGCTCAGAAGGCCCAGTCCCTAATGGCAAAATCATGCAGATGAATCTGATTCTCTCTCAGTCTTTATGCTGTTGTTAGCTTCACAGCCACAGACAAAGCAATGCCCTGGTGGAAAGAGTTTGCAAGTCAGAATCACACAACTGGTACATCACAGTGACACTGTCAGAGAAAAGGCCGTCCTGTCAGATACGGCCTGTAGGAAAACTCCAAGCAGATCCTGCTGAGTCTATTGACCCTGTGACGTGGATACCTGCGGATCGCTCACTGCATTCAGACAAGCTGCTGCTAAAACTCTCTCTCGGCCTCCATCTTTTTTCTCCTCCATGTCTTCCTGCTCTTCCTCAAAGCACAGAAAGAATGGAATCCCCAGAGAGAAATCCATTATTCCACGATGCAGAGCTCCCATTAAATTCTCAGCAAGTTTCACAAGTATCTGTCAATGCTCAGAAACAGCAGCTTCAAAGCAGTGGAAATGATTCCTAATCAAAATAATGTTGTCGAGTTGCCCTCTTGTGACCTTTCACCTTTCCAATCTGTTACTGCCATTGGTCACCCTATATACTCAGCACTGCCACCTTTTCAGCTGTGGTGATTTGAAGGGACAGCAAGTCCCATTCGCCTATCCCCCCTCTGCTCATTGACCTACATTGGCTCCCAGCCCAGCAACACTTTATAATTTTAAAATACGCACCCTGATATTGGAATTCCTCTCTGACCTTGCCCCTCCATATCTCTGTAACGTTCTGCAGGCCCACAGCCTTCTGAGATCTGTGCTCCTCCAAATCTGCGCTCCAATGCATTCGACTACCTTTTTGACCAAGGTTTTGGTAACCTGTGTCTCAATATTTGGCTCAGAATCAATTTTTTTCTGACCCCATTCTTGTGAAGTAAGTTGTAATATTTTACCACATTAAAGCCGCTGTATAAAGGTAAGTTGTTGTTGTGATGAGTGAGTGGAAAAGCAGGGAAATCTCAGAAATCACTTGGCCATGTTCGTGTTTCAGTGAGATTCAGTGGGAGGCATTTCTGGTGGATCAGGGCACAGTAGAGTCACAGGAGGGATACCAAGGCCAGAATTTTCCGGGCCCTCTCGCCAGCGGAATCTTCCAGTCCCGCTGAAGTCAATGGACTTTTGAATGGCTCGTCGCATTTTCCAGCCCCACCCACTCTGTGACAGGGCCGGAAAATTCCACCCCGATTTGTACATTTTATTAAGGCCAGAGTTTCGGGGCCTCTGTCCTTGTTTTGCTCCCAGAAATTCTCAAACCTATCGAAAACTGACATTTTATTTAAGACAATCCAGCCCAGCATTTCCATGGGCTTCTTTAGAAGTTGTGTCGTCCTTAATGACAACGATGTAAACTTTGCAGAAATTGGGGTACCAGAATCACAAATTATTTTGCAGGGGAGTCTTTAAAATCTGGGCAGAGCCCTACTGGACTGCAGTGAGAATGGAGAGGCAGTCTGATTTCTCAGGCTGATGTAAAGTTATATTAACATTTATTTAAACTGTAAGGATGAGCATTATTCATACCGTCGATTCCAGTGTTACAGCAAAGAAGAAACCCAAACGGTCACAACTGCAGGTGATGGTGTTGACTCTATTGTTATTTGTGTTACATCCATTCAGATCGATGTTGTCTGTAATGGAGAATTATTAATTATAAGAATCATTATCTCATTTACACATTCCAGTCCTGATTGATCTCAGCATTTTATAAAGTTCTTCACTTACCTTCACCAAGAGCGCTGGAGCCGCACGATGTAGAATTTGTCTAAAATGGACAAGATAAATCTTATCATTAGATTCATCAACAATAAAACAGTTTAATCAGGTGTGTAAGTGTTTAAACAATTAGACATTATTCGTCAGCCTGACTAACAAGGTAAAGCAGAGAATTAGGAGGAAGTGTATTGCTGGCTGTGAAATCGCATAGTTGTGGTCGTATAACAGACATTTCAGGAATCACCAAGTGCTGTCTAGGTCCATAGCTCTGCATCATGCAGGTGGAGAATGGGAACCACAACAGGGGTGATGTATAGCTGCTCACATCATCACGACATCACGCTACCGGCTGCCATGAGAAGCTAAGGTCTCCAGATTTTACTTGGAATGTTACCCACACCCAAGCCTGTCAGACGTTACATGGAGGCCATTGAAAGCTGCAACGAGTGAGATTGACTCCAATGTGGGTCGCCATTAAAACCTATAAGATCCACAAAGACCAGTCTTCAGTACAGCAGCCTCAGGAGAATAAACCAAACTGTGAAATCTCTACTCATGGGGCCACATGACATGATCCTTTGATGCAAGTCTAAGATATGCATTGCCCAACCACCATGTTGATAGAGCAACTGGCTTTGCTCATGTCACTGCTGTGGACAGAAAGGCAGCTCATTGTACTGAGATCGTGAGAAATATCATATACCAGAGGGACACGATGGCAGATAAGTGAGGAGTGGGGGTGGTGGGGGGGGGGGTGCATCTGTTTCACTTTTATGACCTCGGAGCATTGCATCAGATAGGAGAGTCAGGCACTATATGAGACTTTCAGAAAATCAAAATATATTTACAAATGTGCAAAGTATATACAGTGAGTGAACGCCCATTCCACCATTCTGCTCAGTGTTTCTTCATTTTTCTTACCCTGCCTCGATGACTCGGGGCATCCCGGACATCTGCAGCAGAGGTGGAGGCAGCTGCTGATGCCACGCCCTGTTGTCTGTGATGAACTTGGCCAGTGTCCTCTGGAGGGCCGAGGCCTAGAGGGCCCCGGCCTGCTTTGGGTCCCCTGCTGTGGGGCAGGTGCACCTTCCTCGACCTGAGCAGCTGGAGTTGCTGGGGTCACAGGCAGAGGGGATTTGGAGCAGCTGAACAGCCCAGGACAGTCCTGCCTGGATTGCCCAGGGGCGTATGGCTGATGCTCCTCCTCCCTGTGGGTGCCCGAGGGCACCTCCCTGACTCTTTGAGGGGAAGGAGCTCCTGGGGAGGGAGGTCAAGGTGCTCTGTCCCCCTCTTGCATAGCAACTGATGGATCCCACTCATGGCTACAGTCATGTTGGGCAGGTCCGAGCACATATCTAGCACAAACAGCTGGATATAGGTCTCCATGGTGGTTGCCACCCTTCCAATGGTGACTCCAATGCGCTGGCATGTCGGTGCCATGATATCAGACAAAGTGGACGGACTCCTCCGTCCTCCATTCTAATCTGCTGACAGCCTCTGATAACCCTGCCTTCTGCACTCCTGTCTGTCTTTGAAACTCCAACATCTGTGAGGGCCCATTCCAGAGGCTCGTCATCGGACTCGGACTCAGCAGGGGCCTGTCCTCCAGCAGTCCTCCGAGTGTCGGTGATCCTGGCTGTCACTGCCTCCGCCTGCTGTGGACCTGAATCTGTGCTGTGCTCACCAGCTGGTGACCCTGAGTCTGCTCTAGAACCAGGTCTCAGTGAGGTGTGTGTATCTCTGCGCTGGTGGAGGGTGTGGGTGAATGCCGTGACAACTGTACATCTAGTGGCTCCTCAGGATCCTCATCCGAGGTGGTCTGGAGGCTGGGGCTGATGGGCTGGCTGGCGGTGTCCCTCCTCCTTTCCTCGCTTGTGCCTGGGATAAAGAGAAGAGATAATTAGTGTTTGGCTGGATAGTCACATTAAAGATCACTTCCAGTGTCGGCGGATGAGTGAAGATTAGTGGATGGGGCCTCACGGGCTTGTTGGGAGATGCTTATCTTGCCTTCGGTGCAGGAACGCCAGCTCTGCTACCTGCCCCTCAAAAGTGCTGAGTGGCCTGAGCTGCAGCATCCCCCCTCCCTTCTGGGATCTCTCCATCTTGTTGTGGGCCATCTTGTCCTGAATGAAGACAGATGGACAGACTGTGAGCAGGGCATATTCCAAAGCAAATCATAAACTTTCCCGTCTTCTGTGGGTGCTGACTGGACCTATGTAAAGGGCGGAGGACAAGACTTGTACAGGATGGGACAAGAGGTGAAGATATAAAAGTGTGTGAGAGAGAATCAGTGGTGATGTCCCTTGCGCTGCTCGTGTGTGAGATCCCTGTGGAATGGAACCCTGTGAATGCCTGATGACCTTGTGAGAGTGAGAGTTGAGATTGAGGAGAAGGTTGACTTACTCCGGTGGAGGGGATGAGATCATTCATCCTCTTCCGGCACTGGATAGCGATCCTCTTCTGAGGACCACAGGCACTGACCGCACTGTGACCTTGTCCCCAGTCTTGGTGGTGAGGTTCGTGGACCTCCAGCTTCCATCACGGTATAAAGGTTCTCCCGCTGGTCTTCGACAGCCTGATGGGGTGCCGCCAGTGCCTTCTGCTGAACTCCAGGGCACAGTGCTCGTCTCTTCTTGGGGCCATTCCAGTGTTTGCCACGACAAGTCCGGGGCTGCAGAAAATGAATGCGTGCATGGGTGGTGTTAAATATGGTGCCAGGCAATATGAGCTGAAGGGGTAATGGCAGGCGGACGAATCCCAGTCCCCCCACGAGATACAACGAGCTGCTCATTCATGGATGTAGAATGAGGTAAAAAGCAGATGATCTGGTATGGCAACCACCACGCCCGCCGGCAGGAGCCGTGCCAACTTTCCCACCCACCACCGGACTTAGTCTCCGGAGCTGAAAATTCCACCTAGTCTTTCTCTATTTTCATTAACACCACAAGAAGTAGACAGTGCTCCATGGAACTTGGTGAAGTCATTTTACCGAAATGGAAGATGATGGCTCCAAATCTCAGAGCCTCTCGGGTGGACGGGATGAACAAAGGAACTGTTCACACCGAGTCCCTGTCCATCTTCTGCTGATCTGAAATTCTGGCCATGGTGGGGGCGAGTCTATTGATGTAAATGAGGAAAATACATCATTGAAGTTCTGACTTTTATTTGTGTCCTGAGAATGTTGGGTATAAGGGACGTTCTGCAATCAACTAAATTTGATAAAGTGTCAAAATAAGAACGTCATCATTTTCAATGAATTTTTTTCCTCACAGCTCCACAAGTTTGATGAAACAGGAACACCTGACCCGAGGTGGACAACCTGTTTTACCGAGAAAGTTATGTGTGCCCACCTGCAATGTAAAAATACCTCTGACCCCAGGATTTTGGATGGGGCCAGGGCTGCCTCCATGGGGTGGGCAATAGTTCTGTCCTGACCCAAATTCTCCCTTCAAAATCCTCCAGAGGATTTTCAAAGCACAAGTAATTGAAAATATGTCACAAGATACAACTATCTTCATTTGTTTGGCATCATAATATACCCACACTCACATCATGATCAGAACCTCTGAAGGGCATTAAAGAGACAAGGTGAACACAGCTCCAAATTCTCCAACCTGCCCAGAAAGTGCTCCATTTACAGCCCTAGGACTGGGGAATTTCTGGCTCATTCAGCCTAACGTTCACACCAACACTGGAGATGATAATACAGACTGTGCTGCACAACTCCAATCACAGAAATGGCTGCACACAGGCTGAGCTCTATGACATTGTTTAGTTTTATCTCACCTGCCATGTGAAACCTTGAAATGTAGCTGTTAGAGGGGTTGAGAGATCATCAATACTCGGTCTCCCGACTCGAACTGTAACACTGGGTGAAACAGGATTCCTCTCCTGACCCTGTAACAACACAGAAAATGAATCACTGAAAATCCACTTACTTAGGATTTACATTACACACAGAAACATCTCAGTGATCTTCATTCCTGTGGCGAGCGTGAGCAGTGCAGGTCTCCTCCTTGTAACACATCTTCTCTTCGGGGCTGGAATTCCAGGAGATCACCTTGCTGATAGAAGAGTGAGAATCACAACTCCAGACCCCTCATGAAGCCTTCTGTAGACTGCGTCTCAAACTGTGGTGATGGGGTCATTAACCTGTTAAAGCACATCACCCCACTGGGAATCCTGGGAGTCAGAGTGACACCGTACCCACATACAGGAACAGAAATTCAGAGGCAATTATTTTGCGATATTTGCAGGGCACAGGGAGCATAACCAGTTCCTTATGAGGAGGCCCAAGCCTAATAATGGGGCCCAAGCCTAATGATGGGGCCCAGGCTGCCTGATTTTGGGCCTTGGGTTTCATCACAAAGGAGTCAGCATTATCCAACAGCAGCTAGGAGAGAGGCGACCAAGGTCAGATCATTGGTAGAGTAGCAGCATCCTCAGGTAAGTGAAGCCAGGGAACAGGGTTGGAGACTGAATGAGGAAGGATAGTGTTATGTTCTTCTGTTGGGTCGCTTTGCTCGTGAACATGGTTGCACCCCTATCTACCAGCAGGTGAGTTGGCAACAATATACTGCAGATGCAGAGACCGATATAAGATGAAACACATGCTGTTTATTTACACAGAGAACGGAGCACTAACACCATGTGTGCTTCTCCAACCAGACCCTACTCTAAACTACTCATTAACATTGTAGCTCACACCTCACAGCAATTGAGTAATATAGTCATGTGGTCAACCTGCTCACATTCTCTTAAAGGCTTTTGCACCTCAGATTATCACAGGTAGGATTCCAGGGGATCGAGGATCAGGTTGTCAGAAACTGAGACCAATGACAGTTGGGAGTGGCAGCAATCAAGAGTGAGAGATCGGCGGTGAGATTTTGTAAAATGTACAGTCAGGAGGAGTAATCCTGTTCTTCGGGCTCCATCTCTATGAAAGAAAGGGTCTAATGTCTGTGGCAGGTGTGGCCCCTCAACATCATAGTTATCCATTCCCAATACAGCAATGTACACTTCCTGTCTGCCATCTCAGCGGCCTGAGTGGGCCCTTTAACACCCAAATAACTGGTGCTGCATGAGCAGTTTTTAGGTCAGATTGGCCCAACTCTGAATCCCAAAGGAGATGCCTGACCATCTCTGAAAGATGGTCAATCCCCAATCTGATCGATTATCTACTTTCCTTCGTCATTCTGAACAAGCAGAAGATAATCCTCTTTGCACCCACATGAGAATTGGGTCAGGTTAGGAGAGGTAATGCTATTTCTCACTGGGTTGCCATGACTGGGAGGGATGACACTGCAGTGTTTTTATCTAATTAGAGAGGGGCATCACTTTTTGAGCAACAGGGTAAATAATTACTGATAATTTTCAAGGAACGACAGCCGAGCAGGAGGTCAGCAGCAGTGAGGGGTCTCACATTGTCTGATGATTCCATGGACGTGTTGCTTCCTGACAAAGGGCCATAGAGTCATAGAACTTCACTGCACAGAAGACCATTCAGCCAATCATGTCTACCAGCTGGAAAAGAGCTATCTCGCCTAATCCCACTGACCAGCTCATGGTCTTTACCCTTGTAAGTTACTCACTTCAAAGATCAAGTGTTGAACACCAAGGGTTGTGAACCAGAAGCGAGGGGTTTAGGCTGTATGAACGTGGTGCTGGGGTAATTAATGAAACCAGCACCATTCCAAGGACTGTCACACTGTGCGTAAAGAGGTTCAATGACCTCAACAAGGTTGGTCAAGTAAGGAAAGGAACCTTTGCCTCTCCACATCCTCGACCATTTCTGGAGGATTCAATCATCTCCTTCCTGCTCTGTCATCACCCGTTCTCCTCTTCAAACATTCAAGTACTGCCTGAGCTCACAGGCAAACTGTTAACTCACATTGTCTTCCACAAGCGGTTCTAAGAATCTTCAAGGATTATTCATTGAAAGAGACAATGCACTTACTCCACCATCATGCACTCACCGAGGGGAGAAAGGTCTCCCTGTCATTTCCATTCCATTAACAATATCTTCACTCCCCACAAAGAACAAGGTGATGAACAAGCATCAGGGAACTGAAACTGGGGGAAGGACACTCAGACTGAACACCCTGTATCCACAGGGAATCATAAAACAGTGAAGTACAGAAGGAGGCCATTTGGCCCATCGAGTTTGCACCAGCTCTTTCAAAGAACAATCCCTCTTAGGCCGTCTCCCCTATTCTTTCCTCATATCCATGCAACTTTATTCCCCTTCAATTATTTGTCCATTTCACTTTTGAAGTTCATGACTGAATCTGAAACCACCACCCTATCAATCTCTGCATTTCACATCCTAACCACATCTAAGTGAAAATGTTTTTCCTCATATCACCTTTGTCTCTTTTTCAGTATCTGCTCTCTGGTGATCCACCCGTCAGCTATTGGAAACAGTTTCTACTTATTGACTCCATTTAAACCCTTCGTATTTTTAAATACCTCTATCAATCTCCTCTTAATCTTCTCTTGCACACTCTCCTGTGCTGCTCTTTTCTCAGTCTCTTTGATCTTTCTGTGCCTCTGTTACTCTGAGCTTCTGACCTTTTCTCCCTCCTCCCCTCCACACCCCCAGCTCCAGTTATTTTAAACTTTCTCCGAAAGTTGATCGTCATCCAGGCCTTGCAGACAAATTTTCCTATTGGAATTTCTCCAGGATTTGAATGTATAATCTAGTTCCAGTGGGTCATGTGATCAGTGATAAAAAATCCAACTTTCTAATAAACTTTCTCCAAGCCAAAGCCATAAATAAATCCGATGTTTACTTAACCACTAGGATTTCCTTCATTCACAAGTATCTTCCACAGCTCTCAGCACCAAAAATAAAAGAATGAACTTCCTCGAGCCGGAGATAAAAACATCACTGTAAAAAGATCAGAGACTTTAAAATGCAATTGCTGGTGGCATGTGACAGTAGAAGCACCAAGAACTGCAGCATGTGAGTGTTTACAATCAGGGGGTTCTTCAAAAGTTTGGTTTTCTTGCCATGTCCCCAAGACCAGGCTACAACACTCCCACATGGAGACTGTGGGCAAGGTTTCAACTCATTCACAACCCAGCTGCTTACAGAGAGTTAAAATCTCACCCTGTGGTCTTGTTAAAGAAGCTTTCTCTATTGCAAACTGTGGATCCTGCATGACTTGGATTATATTGGTGTCAATTGTGGGGATGGTGGTGTCGTTATTGTGTAGTTATGAGATGATAGATTAGCTGTTTGACAAAATCTTTCTTTTAAATGGACAAAAGGAGCCATAAAAACAGATCTCAAAAGTCTGCTGACCTTTAACAAATGCAATGTTTATCACGTTCTAGAAGGCTCCAAGTGGGTAGCCAATAGCCAAGGCCAAGACATGTGAAGATATTAGAAATTTTGTGCAGAGAACCCAGGAGACCTCCGGAAGACAGTTCCAGCCCACAGCTCTCAGCTGAACTAACAGGGAACAGCATATGAGAGCTGGGTTTCTCTCTGCCACCAGGAGTCACAGAGGAAGTTGTCCTGAAAACATCACTGGTCTGTTGAAAAGGAAGCCAGGCAGTCTTCAAATGTCATGCTGACAGAACCAGTCAAGAAAAGGGACATTTACTCATTCCCAAAGCTGTTCTACCTACAGAGTCCATCTCATAAGGTAAATTACAACTATTGAACGACAAAAGCCATCACAACTGCTGAACACAAACTACCCAACCTCACTCACTTATGGATCACTTTGAGGAAATGGCATTTACGTAGTTGTTACATTGGTGATGTGGTAATGTCACTAGACTTGTGATCCAGGGGCCTTGGCTAATGCTGTAGAGACATGGGTTCAAATTCCACCCCGTAAATTGGTGGAATTTAAATTCAATTCATTACTAAATCAATCTGGAATGAAAAGCTAGTTCCAGCTTTGGTGACCATGAAAACTTCAGATTGTCGTAAATACCTAAACTAGAGTGTGTGCAACACTGTTAGGGTGGCAATCAAAAACAGTGATGGGGGCCTTATTATTGGCCAATTGGTTATTGGGTCATCGACCAGGCCTTTTGGTCTCAGCCCAATAACAGTGAAGCTGTTTGGAACACTATGGCCTGGATTTTCCAGTCCCGACCGTGGCCGGACCCATCACAGGCATGACAGAAAATTTGGCAAACCAGCAAAATGTCCATTGACTTTTGATGGGAATTTCCATGAAGGGACTGGAGGATCCCAGCCTATGGGTCTGCAGGAATACACCCAAGGCCGAGACTGTCACAGACAACGAGTCTGTGAGTGACACAGTTTTCATGGGTATAAATATTGCCTCCCTTAATATGCAAAATGTTAAGTCTACTACATAATGTGTTCCAACCTTGAGGTACCCCACCCAGGTCAAAGCTGACCGGCTGTTTCTGCAGGAGTGTGGAATACTGCACCACAGCACCTTCCGGCAGCAGTCACAATGGTGGTCCCATGGACCATCGATGTGGTCAGGATGAAATGGTTCTTGTTCCTCTGGTCTGGGCATTCTGCTGTGGGGAGGAAATTTCCATCCCTTAAGTTAAGGAGGTGGTGGGCGGTCACCTCTCTGTAGCAGACGTAATGTCCAAAAACACTCTGCTCTGGTTAATCAACACATACAACTCAACAGTGAGTGGCTGGCCATCCTTCAGCAGCTTCCACAGCTGCTGGCAATGTCCAGCCTGGTCACCCTAGGCAGTGACTTCAACTGCAGCATCAATCCAGGTGGGCGATCAGCAGGGCCGACAGCAAACTGGACGCTTTGTCCAGACTCCTGATGAAAACAATAAAAGACTCCAAGCTGCACAACATCGTCAGCAACCTTGCAGATGGGGCACCGTGTGGATACAATTGGTCGAGGCCAGACAAGTCCATCCGTTCCAGGATAGACTTCCTGATTGGATCCCGCGTGTTCATGGTCAGATCCACTGATGTCAAACCAGAGTTCTTCTCTGGCCACTCCCTCCTGCTGGTCGACTGTCACCTTCAGGAAGACCAGAGGATTGGTTGAGGGAGATCACAGAGTCACCCAGTGCAGAAGAGGCCCTTCGGCCCATTGAGTCTGCACCGACACTTGAGAAACACCTGACCTACCTACCTAATCCCATTTACCAGCACTTGGCCCATAGCCTTGAATGTTATCATGTGCCAAGTGCTCAAGCATGTTCTTTTTAAAGGATATGAGGCAACCTGCCTCCACTGCCCTCCCAGGCAGTGCATTCCAGACCGTCACCACCCTCTGGGTAAAAAAGTTTTTCCTCACATCCCCCCTAAACTTCCTGCCCCTCACCTTGAACTTATAGCCCCCTTGTGACTGATGCTTCAACTAAGGGGAACAGCTGCTCCCTATCCACCCTGTCCATGCCCCTCATAATCTTGTACACCACGATCAGGTCACCCCTCAGTCTTCTCTGCTCCAACGAAAACAACCCAAGTCTATCCAACCTCTCTTCATAACTTAAATGTTTCATCCCAGGCAACATTCTGGTGAATCTCCTCTGCACCCCCTCCAGTGCAAGCACAGTCTTCCTATAATGTGGCGACCAGAACTGCACACAGTACTCCACCTGTGGCCTCACCAAGGTTCTATGCAACTCCAACATGACCTCCCTACTTTTGTAATCTATGCCTCGATTGATAAAGGCAAGTGTCCCGTATGCCTTTTTCACCACCCCACTAACATACCCCTCCGCCTTCAGAGATCTATGGACACACAAACCAAGGTCCCTTTGTTCCTCAGAACTTCCTAGTGTCATGCCATTCATTGAATAGTTGTCAAATTACTCCTTCCAAAGTGTATCACCTCACATTTCTCATTGTATCCTCAATATCTCTGGTCATCCATGGTTCTCTGGGCTTGTTACTCATTCCTATCACCCTAGTGGGAACATGTTGAGCCTGTACCCTCCCCATTTCCTTTTTGAACAACCACCCCCCCGCCCCCCACCCTCCACACCCGCCCCCCCCCACCTCCACTGCTCCTCAGTAAATTTCCCCACAAGTAGCTGTTCCCAGTCTACTTTGGCCAGATCCTACCTTATTTTACTAAAATCCACTCTCACCCAATCCAAAACATTTGTTTCCAACTTGTCTATTTCTTTGTGCATAACAAGCTTAAAATGTACCATGTTGTGATTGCTATCACTAAAATGCTCCCCCAACACCACCTCAGCCACCTGTCCGGCTTCATTCCCCAGAATTAGGTCCAGCACTGCGCTGTCCCTTGTTGGACCCTTTATGTATTGATCTAAAAAGTTCTCCTGGACACATTTCAAGAAATCCACTCCATCCAAGCCCTTAACACTATGTCTATCCCAATTAATGTTGGGAAAGTTGAAATCACCTAATATAATTACCCTATTGTTATTGCTTTTACAAGCCTCCACAAATTGTGCATGTACTTGCTCCTCAATTTCTTGCTGACTATCTGGGGGTCTATAATAAACACCTGACAATGTGGGTGCTCCTTTTCTATTACTAAGCTCTACCCACAAAATTTCAATCGATGCCCCCTCCAAGATATTATCTCTCCTTACTGTAGTAACCGACTCCTTAACTAATAATTCAATGCCTCCTCCTCTTTTACCCTTCCCCTATCTTGCCTGAAGATTCTATATCCCGGAATGTTGAGCTGCCAAACCTGCCCCTCCCTCAACCACGTCTCAGTGATGGCTACTATATCACAATTCCACATGTCATCCAGAGATGAAAGCTGGACGCGAAACTGATGACCCCAGAAAACATCAAGGAATTCAAAAAAGATTACAAAAGTTGGAGAACTGTGAGAAACCCTCTTTGAGTCCCTGTAGCAATGGTGGGAAGTGCTCAAGGCAAACATCAAGAGATTTTTCATCCTCATAGGTGTTCACAAGGCAAGATTGATTCAGAGGGAAAGGTCGTGACTCCAGAAAAGTAGGCAGAATCTGCTCCTGCTGCAGTTCATGGGGTCGATATGAAGCAGGATCTCCATAGTTGAAGAGCCAGCAGGCCTCGCTCTTTTTGCTGTGGGGGCCTCCAAGATCATCTTCTGGTCTAGAGTCCGTTCTGTGCAGCAGGATGAGACGTGCTAGTGTTTCTTCTTCCCAAAGGTACGCAGAGAGCGCTCTGCGATCAGCAGCCTGAAGCTAAAAGGCAGCTCGGTAACATCATCTCAGACTGACATACCAAGGATCAGATAATCAGCAAAGCCTTTTATGCTGGATTGTAGGATGTGAAACCCACAGACAGCACAGCCTCCCAGTCCTTCCTGTCCTCTATCATGGGGGTCTGAGACAACAATTCGCAGAACAGTCTGAACAGTCTGAGCTCTGGATGAGCTGCCAAAGGCCGTCAGGTCCTTTAAGATGAGTAAAACTCCAGAAGTGATGGTTACTGGCCGACTTGTATTGGACTCTGTGGGACTGGATCGGCCCAGACCTGTTGGAAGTATACAAGAGTGCTTCTGGCTGGCAGCATGTTAGAATCCATGAGGAAAGGCATCATCACCCTCATCAAGCAGAAAGGCTTAACAAATCAAGTACGGTGAGCATCAATAGTAAACAGACCCACATAGTCAAACACAGAATAACTGAACACAACAACTGGCAAAGCTGTATTTATTGTTCATCCCAACTCACCTTGAGGACATTAAAAATCACCCATACAGGACAGGGACCTTGTGTAGGTTGAGTCAGGTAAATGTGGCATCTCTTCCCTGAAGGACATTAGGGAACCCGATGGTCTTTTATAACAATCAGGCAGCTTTCATGATCCTTTTTTGCCAAGACCCCACAAATACCAGATATATCAAAACTACAACTGACCACGATAGAGGAGTCACAACATCCAGGTTTTACTGGGGACTTGAGGCTGTAACCTTTACCACATTAATTGATTTAGCTTTTTGCCAAAACTGATTTTAAAAAATGAGGTATCAAAGGAAATTGCAGCAGATACTTCTGTGAAGTTTGTCAATTTCAAGGTGAAATGTATTGGTGATGGGAAAGCCCAGCTTTACTCTTTAGAACTCAGTCAGTTTTAGGATCTCCCAGATGAAATTTCCAAATTTCCAAATTCAGACACCATGGGTTCCTCCTGCTTTGATACCTCTTTGATACCTGTACCTCTCGATTAGTGAGCGAGGTTGGTGACCAGGGGAGCAGGTGAGGGTAGTGGAATTGACGAATCCAACCAGTTGCAAATATCCAATTCAGCATTCATGTATTTTCAAATTTCGCTTTTACTTTAGGAATTAAAGTTTAACTGTAGAAAATGGGCTAAATCAATTAAAACAAACTTGGAGCCTGTTACACTTAAAAGGTTGTGACCATGTTGCCTTAAGAGATTAATAGCTGGAAAAGCAAGATCATAAAACAACAGCTGGAGAATCTTAAACAATGCATAACCTATCTGTGAGCATTTTGGTGGAGACTGTCTGTAATCTTTGCAGTAAAGGCAGTGCAAATAGATGTTTTTGTTTTGGAAGGTGGAGCTAAATTACTTTAAAATCATTCACTGAACCTGAAAAAGTTGCAAAATCTATTTATTTCTCCAGATCAAAGAAGAAATTGTAAATTATGAATAATTAGATAATTAACCTGAAGGTCTGTTTGAGAACATCCCAGAGCATGCCACATTGTCATGGACATGGATGGAACTTTGGGTGGCTCTCTGGTTTCAATATATCTGGGTGTTTGCTAAGAGTTTCAGTTGCAATTTGGATCTGGTGTGGTTCGATGTTCACTAAGAGGTAGATGAAGTAAATGATCGTTACCTAGGCCTGTGCTGTAAGCAGAGTGAAAAACTAACTTCATCATTCACTGTGTTGAATGTGGGTGAGGCTTAATCTCAGTTTGAATTTTGTAAGGGAACAGGAGCTGGAAGGTTGCCGAGTTTGAAACTCATGGAAGAGTCTGCAATGGTCCTCACAGACCTTTGTGGCAAAGAAAGAAACCAGCAGATTAACTTGGAAGGATTTGAAAAGTAACCAGAACAAGGGACTGTGGCATCCATTCAGGAGCTGGAACTGAAGAGAATTAAAAATAGTTTTCAGAGGGCTGTTCATACTTATGGGTGGTCCCTGCAGAAGTAAATAACTTTGAGATTGATGTGTCTGATAAGAGAATTCTTGGGGGAAAGTAAGAAGTAATGCTGAGTGCAAAACATACGTACTTATAACCATATTAAGTTAACAGTACTCGTTTAAGTCTTTCATGTACAATAAAGTTTGTTCTTGTTTAGGAATGTGAAATCATGTGGCATAATTATACTGGTTAAAACAAGATGTTTGGAATTCTCTCTAAATGTTAATGGTCCCTAACCAGATCGTAACAAACTTACCTCCCAGCCTCTGTTGTCACAGTGCAATCCAGGCACTGGACAAAGCTCCCACTGAAATCAGACACAACTAGACAACATGCAAAAGTCATGGCCGATGATGTAAGCAGTGCTGTGATTTATTTTTAACCTCGGGACCAGGGATATCCTGCACTCTCTGGCATCAAGAAGCAGACTTCTTGGAGGAGCCAACTGGTTGGAAATGGCCTGGCTAAGTTTTTCATTGAACCTTGTCTGGCTTTAAGCTCCTTGTGAACCAGGAGGGGCAGGAGTGCTGCTCCTCAGCTTCTTACCTGGAGGCATTCATCTTCCTCAGCCTGAAGTTCTAGTCCTCCCCATCATAACCATCAGCATACCCCTCCCCCACCTCCCCCATTTGCTATTCTCAGCCGACTCATATGATCATAAGAAAAAGGAACAGGAGTAAGCCGTTTTGCTCCTTCAGCCTGCCCTACCATTCAATAAGATCATGGCCAATTTGATGATGGCCTCAACTGTTCCTGTCTGTCCCCCATAACCCTTGACTGCCTGTTGATCAAAAATCTGTCTAACTCAGCTTTGAATATGTTCAATGAAGCAGCCTTCACTGCTCTTCGGGGAAGAGAATTCCAGAGACTAACAACCCTCTGAGAGAAGAAATTCCTCCTCATCTCCATCTTAAATGCAAGACCCTTTATCCTGAAACTGTGCCCCTTCGTTCAAGATTCCTCCATTAACTAATTACGTTTCAAGCTTAGAAATATCACCTAACATTCAACAAATATCATTTGTAGTTATATTCAAGAGTTTAATTAGTTAAGCTATAAATTTAATAGAATACTTCTACACCCCCAATACCAGCTGAAATTACTGGCCCAGTTTAGAGAAAGAAAATGAAACCTAAAAATTCACAAACCAATCACCTGCCTTCTCATCTAATTAATGACTCTGGACTGCAGCTCTCAGGTCTCGGCTGTCTCTGGCTACCTCTCTTAGATCACTGTTCTGTAAAAGACCAGAACAACACTTCCTTCCTCATTGTGATGAATTCCCTCACTTACCAAATTCCCTTGAGTTAAGCGCTCTGTTTCTTTGTACTCAGTTGAACTGGACTTAGTGCTATTTACTTTGTGCTTTTGCATAAAAGCCTCCTGTCTTCATATTAGATGAAATTCCAGAGACCTGAGTCAGGACCTGCTGGCTAGGGAATAGCCACCGAATTAACTAACTGCAGCTGCCTCCAGCAGAAAGCTTGTTCATCACTAAGACTGAAAGAAACTACAATTTAATGTTACAGTTAAATGCTAAAGCCAAACTTGACTAGATTTTAGAAAGACATCAAAACTTAAAATTCCCTCACTCACCAAATTCCCCAAATTAAACACTCTGCCCTGCTGTATTCAGTCAAGCCAGATTTTGTGCTTCATCCCAATCATAGACCAAGGACTACCCTACCCTACTAATTGGTTAGACTTTCCCCACAGGTTCCAGACTGTGGCCTCCTAACTCTATTGTCTGTAACTTTGCCATTCCTTCACTGTTGCTGGGTCAAAATCCAGGAACTCCCTCCCTCACAGCACTGTGTGTTTACTTACATCACATGGACTGCTGTGGTTCAAGAAGACAGCTCATTACCACCTTTCTCAAGGGTAATTATGGATGGGCAATAAATGGCGGCCTACCCAGCTATGCCGATATCCCATGAATGAATAAAAAGCTTCCAGTGGAGTGGCAATTGAGTCGGATTGTAACTCATAGTTACTCACTGTGAAACCCAGTCTTTCCTATCTTGCCCAATGTTCTGACTCGAGTCGGGCGAGGTCTGTGTTGGCTGTCAATCAGGATGCTGCACAGAGTTATTGAAATGAGCTCCTCCTGTTCCAATCGGCAGGACCTCCACAATCCCGGCCTCATCAGCTTCTTCACCCACTGCTGGGCTCTCCCACACCCTCCCCACCTCCCCGGTAATATCGAGGCCCCGTCTCCCCCTTTTCATTCAATAAAATCCCCATTCTGAACAGGCTGTCATTAATGTTTCTGGCTCAATACTCTGTCCCTGTAGTTAGATGTTTGACGGGTAAACAGATATTCTCATGGGATCTGGGAGGAGATGGGATGGAAGAACTCAGATATACTCAGATGTGGTCAGGAAGTTTGCAAATTTAAATTCTTGTTCACTTGAATCCCATGGATTAAAGACTGACTTTAGCTGAAGTGAGTTGGAGCCGCCCCAGAAATATAGTAAAAACAGCAGGTTACAGATAGAGAGTGAATAATACCCAGACTTAAAATACAAACTTAATAACAAATATCAACACTGAGTGTATGGAATCCATATCATTGCAGATTCAGATGGAGTAATTTACTCTGTTACCTGGAGTGAGGTTTTCTGCTTGAATTGAGTGAGAACGGCTCTCGGAAGAAGAGATGGGCTGAGCCTATATTCCAATTGAAACTGAACAGCAGCAAACATCATCTGACCATCAGGACCCATCTGTACAACAATAATCACAATATATTGTTCAATGGTTTGGATCTCATTTAGCTGAACAAGCTCCTACAATGAAAAGTTTTATTATTTATAATTCCATGGTGACCAGGTGAAGGAGGCAGAGATTGAATTTCAAAGGATTTGACAATCTATAACTGAAAGCTTCATTACTGATGGAAGAAAGAATTTTCATTTCTACAGCAAAGTTCAGAACCTCAGGATGTTCCCCACTTCACAGCCAACGAATAATTCAGGATTGTTTAGTGAGAATCAGATGAGAAAAAGATCTTTGTGGATTTGGAAGTTCAGGGAGCTTCAGTTTTGAATGAGGGGCTGAATTGAATTCCCGCGCTCTCCATCTTGGCGAGGAGTCTGGAAGTGGCTGTCATTGGTGCCCAAGCTAAAGGCCCAACCTCGACCATGGTATGGAGCTCAGGGAACCGTCCAATGGACAAGCGGGAGTGGGAACAAGATCCCGATCTCAGGGTCACCCGATTGAAAGGCAGCTGCTGGCAGTATCTTTAAAGGATTATTAGCCCCATCTTCATCATCAGAACCAGCTCAGCAAGAATGCTGAAGATCCCCATGGACAATAAATACCCCCGCACTCCAGTGACTGTACTGAATATACTCCCGCATCCCAGTGACTGTACTGAATACCCCTGCACTCCAGTGACTGTACTGAATATACCGCTGCACCCCAATGACTGTATTGAATACCTCTGCACCCCAGTGACTGTACTGAATATACCCCTGCACCCCAGCGACTGTACTGAATACCCCCGCACCCCAGTGACTGCTGAATATACCCCCGCATCCCAGTGACTGTACTGAATATACCCCCGCACTCCAGGGACTGTACTGAACGCCACTGCACCCCAGTGACTGTACTGAATATACCCCTGCACCCCAGTGACTGTGCTGAATATACCCCCGCACCCCAGGGACTGTACCGAATACCCCTGAACTCCAGCCGCCCCTCGAACAGGCAGGAGACCAGGGCGGCTGGGTAATTGTGAAAGGTGGAACTGGGGCCGTGAGCTGAGAGCGAGGATGCATTGAGTTCACGTTTCCAGCACCGGACACATGGAGGTCCACAGCAGGCAGGGATGGGAGGAGGAGATGTGAAGCCCTCAGCCCCTAACTGTTTATGTTCCCTCATACAGGGCCCCGCTCTCCAGAAGGACGGCCAGCCACTGAGTCCAGGGAGCTGCAGGATTCTTCAGAGGATTCACGGTCACATCAGCCCACCCTCGACCAGCGCAGATACTCTCACGTCGGTGGGTATCCGTCACAGTTCGATTCAGTGTCACAAGCTGGTGAGAACATCACAGACTCGCCTGAGCAGCTGATGGAGGCTGTGACCACCGAGGTCACTGACAGTCAGAGGACTGTTGGAGGCCAGGCCCATGTTGAGTCCCAGGCTGATGATGGGCCTCTGGATTCGGCAACATGGCATCTGCTGCAGCTGCATCTAGAGGTGAGAGAACATCTGTTGGCAGTTCCAGGAGCTCAGCACACACATGTCGGGACAAGGGAGAGTCTATTCAGGCCATGAGGTTCCTCCAGCTGCTCCTCCATTTCCGGATCGTAGGGAGCTGCAGGTGGAGGGGAGGAAGCTGCTGCCTGAATTCGGGGGATCCTCTCAATGAGCTCCAATTGTGAACAGCGGCTTCTCCGCCCTCAGCCAGTGACCCCGGCACCTGCAGTGGCTGCAGCAGCAGCCTCTCCATCCGCCCCATTTTCAATCTCCCGACAGCCTCTCCACTTGCTCTGTTTTCAATCTCCTGACTGCCTCTCATCTCGCCCTGTTTTCAATCTCCCAACTGCCTTTTAAGGGAAATCATTCACAGGGGACCTCAGTTCAGGAGCTTTAATTAAAAAAAACAGTTCTTCAACTGCAAGGACTTGGAATCTGAAATTAAGCATAGAGACTAGTTCCACTAGACATCGGAGTTCAGATGCGAGTGAAGACCTCACTCCAAGCTCAGTAATTTGGGCAAAAGGTTTTGTTTTATCTGAATGTTGGGATCAGCTATTTAGAAGTCACTCATCCTAACAGTGAAGGCTTGAGTGTCAAATTTGTTCGAACAAAAGTACCCCACGCTGAGAGGGCCGGGAGAGGCAAGTTTCAACAGCTCTCGGCAGAGCTCAGCTAAACTGTCGGGCGGTTCTGTCATTTTGTTCTCTCAGTTTTGGCATCAAATCCAGCCTTCCTGTCCTGTCAGTCAAGGCGCGGTAGCAACCCAGCAGAATAAAACTGCACAGTTTCAATACAACAACAGAAACAGCTAGCAAAGCGAAATCTCTGCGATCTAAAGATCTGCAACTTAAAACCCTTTCTCCTTAGTTCCAGCCAGATTAAAAGAAGCCAAGAATCTAAAGAGCTACTTTTAAAACATACAAGACAGAGAAAGAAAAAAGTAAGTTTCTCCTTAGCAGCACCACTGTTAAGAGCCAACAATAGTACATTGTTGCAGCATTTAGGGACAACAGAAAGTCGACTCAGATCTGAGTCACACTCAGATACAGCATACAGCAACTACATTCGTGTAACACCCAGTACAGCGAATAACCAAGAACATCACACCGGCAAATAAAGATTTGGTTATGAACTGGTGAGCAGGAGATCTTCTTGCAGAATTTCAATTCTTTAGACAGAAGATGTGCTTACACTTTGTAGATCAGCAGGTACAGGACCAGGGGAAAAAGCTGCCTAATGACTAATTGCTGTTGGCAAGGAGGGGTTAATGCATATAAACTCATCAGGTCTATCTGATGAAGACCAAAGGGACCCCAATAAAATCTTCAAACTCATTGAAGATCAACTAAAGATCCGAGTTAACTTTAGAATTCGCAGGCTAAGAGTTTATGGCATAGAAACAACAGCCAAGTGAAAGCATTGATCAATTTGTAAGTAGGTGCTGGTGCAAAGGAGCCGAATGCGACTTCAATGCCAAAGACCTTGCAGGGAGATTGGTGAAGCTTGTCATCACTTCAACACCCATCCAGTCTTTCAGGGAAGCGCTAATAGACAATACCAAAGGTTACACAATAAATGCACGATTGGATGGAGGTAGAAAATTTGAAGCATTAGTGGCTGGGAACAGCCCCTTCAAGCCCTTGATCACAAATCTACCATTGCTGCAGTAACCAAAACATTAAAGACACCCAAAACCTGCATGTGGTGTGGTCTTACACACTTTTTAAAATTCATTCAAGGGATGTTGGCTTCACTGGCTAGACCAGCATTTATTGCCCATCCCTAATTGCCCTCAAGAAGATGGTGGTTAGCTGCCTTCTTGAACCACTGCAGTCCATGCGCTGTAGGAACAACCACAGTGCTGTTAGGGAGGGAGTTCCAGGATTTGGACCCAGTGACAGTGAAGGAACGGCAATATATTTCCAAGTCAGGACGCATGAGTGACTTGGAGGGAATCTGCCAGGTGGTCGTGTTCCCATGTATCTGCTGCTCTTGTCCTTCTAGATGGCAGTGTTTGTGGGTTTGAAAGGTGCTGTCGAAGGAGCCTTGGTGAATTACCCAGGCTGTGTCCAGCATATTTCAACATGTGCAAATTATGTTCCACCAAAGGACATTGAGCAATAATGTGTCATAAACGCAACCAAGCACACAAGCCCAGAGTTCAAAACTCACGACAAAAACACTGATATAATTCTGTTACCTGTGTATTAAAGAATGATGGTTCTCTGTATTTATGCCTGGATCCAAGGCGACTAAACTTGGCACTAAAGCGATGTCCTCACAAAATCCCCACACTTGAGGGACTGAACCCCAAGCTTGCAGGAGGAGGATACTTCTCGAAGTTGGACTGTGTGAAGATGGATATTCTTATTCTAATATTTTGGGAATATGGTGGCTTACTGTAAAGAAGGGTGTGCATGTGTATGATTAATTTAACTGGAGGTAGGTTAGTAAAGACAGTCTGTGGCTGTGGGAACTGAGCAATGAAAGATAAAGAAGATAAAGGTGCTGGGTGCATCCATTTGTAATGCAAGACTATTGTGAAGTTGAATGTATGAGTAAATAGGTTGGGTTTTAAAATTTGCAGCAGGTGATAGGTAGGAACTTGACTTTTTAGCTGTTAAATTTCAAAGGGGAGGTTAGAAATGACAAGGGACTTTTACAACTTACAAAGGTTATAAATAAAGAAGGGAAGATTATTAAATTTTATTTGACCTGAAAGTGGAGGCAATAGGAAAACATGAAAGATTTTTATATTTTGCAACAGTTGAGTTCAAAGAGATGGTTAAGACAATGAAATCGAATATGAAAGGGGAAAAAGATATTTAAGGAAAGATGTTTAGCTGATTTATGTGGCTGTGTGGGGGAGATGGCCTGAAACCAGATCTGTGCTGGGAGAAGGTGTGGAAGTTGTGAATTTGAAGCAGTCATCGAGTTTTAACCAGAGCAGACTTTGTTTTCAGAAAGCAGTCTGTTTCTAAACTTTTCTTTTGGATTTCCACAGCAGACTGCAAGAGAATGAGAAGTCATGTGGTATACCTTTTACTAAAGTGACAGCAGTTCTGCCTTGGGTAATACTACTGGATTCTTATCATTCAAAATCTCAGGGAGCTGTGCCAAGTAGTTTACTTGTGTTTTCTGACCAAGTGGGTTTTTTGGGAATGTTTTGTAAAACTGTTTTAATTGTGTAACTGTAATCTTATGTGCTTAAGTTTTATTTTCTTCTTGTTAATAAATCTTTTAATTTTAAAATCCAAAAAATGTCACTGGGATTCTATGCTTCTGGGATCAGTAGCTTTTCCCTTGTTTTCAAATTGCTAAACAAAGGTTCTGGTCAGTAAGACAAGCTTCCCTTTTGGATTTGACTGGCTCAGCAAATAACATCGGCTGTGGTCGTAAGAGACGCTAAGAATGTTGTTAAGTATATTCAAGTCTGAGATGGACAGAAGCAATGCCGCCTAAAACGGGTGTGAAAAGTGGCGAGGTCCTGAGAGTCATCCATCTGGCACTAGCATCACAAGACATCATCACTTTGCATGCACGTTTTAGACGGCATTGCTTCGTGTGCTTACCATTTGGACTCTCGTGAGCCAAGTGTTTCAACAACACATGGACGGCATCATAGATGTACCTTGGTGCCTGTGCATCGCTGAAGACATAACAGTTCTTTGCAGGGCTAAAGCAGAACATGACAACAACCTACATGTGCTTATGGACCATAAGACCATAAGACGTAGGAGCAGAAGTAGGCCATGTGGTCCATTGAGTCTGCTCCGCCATTCAATAAGATCATGGTTGATCTGATAATCCTCAGCTCCACTTTCCTGCCTTTTCCCCATAACCCTTGATTCCTTTACTGATTAAAAATTTGTCCATCTCAGCTTTGAATATACTTAATGACCCAAAAACTACAGCCGTCTGTGATAAAGACTTCCACAGATTTACTGCCCTCTGTGAGAAGAAATTCCTCCTCATCTGCCTTAAATGGACAACCACTTACTCTGAAATTATGCCCTCTGGTCCTGGACTCTCCCACAAGGTGAAACAACCTCTCAGCATCTACCCTGTCAAGCCCCTTAAGAATCTTATGTTTCAATAAGGTCGCCTCTCATTGAGTACAGGCCCAACCTACTCAACCTCTCCAAATCAATGAGAGTCAGATCAACTTCTTTGGCTCCATCTACTCCTCTCAAGGTATTCAGCCTGATCCAGCAAAATAGAAGATGTACAAAAGATGCCTACCCCACAACACAAGGACAACCCCGCAAAGGTGTCTTCAGTTTTTCAACTTTCTATCTCTGTACATCACAGGTTTTGCAGCCAAAGTTTCCCCGCTCAGGAACCTCCTCAAGAAGGACACACCATACGTATGGCAAGAAGACCAACAGCACATTTTTCAGAGTTTGGAGGGAGCCCTGTCTTTGAGCTCATGTGTCTTGCGATACTACGACCCCTCCAAACCCACTGCACTCAAGGTGGATGTGTCACAAAAGAGTCTTGTGAGTGCTTACCACAGGAATGCAAGCCTGTTGCTTTTGCTCAAAGGCTTTCACCACTGCACAAGCCAAATACTCTAACACTGAACATGAAGTTCTTGCAATAGCATTTGGTTTTCAACATTTCCACATGTTTCTGTTTGGAAAAACTTCATGGTCCAAACACCACAAGCTGCTGGAGATGATCTGCTGGAAACCACTCACCATCACAGCTCCAGCGCCTACTGGTGAAGATTCAGGGCTATGACCTTGATGTCCAAGATAAACCAGACTGTAAAATGGTAATCTCTGGCACCCCGAGTCAGTTACGCAACCCGTCCAACAACAAAGATGTGAGTCTGGACCTCCGCATGGACAATATCGAATATGAGGTGGAAGACAATCTCCACATTGACTTGAACTACTTTGGGCAAAGTCAAGCCAAAATGCTACAACAGGTGACCCAAGAAGACCCACAGCTACAACAGCTGAAGGGAGTTATTATCGCTGGTTGGCCCAATCACATCACAGATGTTCATGAACGGATTCGGTCATTCCGGCACTACAGAGGTAAACTGGACATCTCCAGAAGCCCAGTTTCCATATTCAACGGCAAGCAAGTCCTCATACCTCAGGCAATGCATCAAACCATGTTAAGCCGCCTAAACATCGGACGCATGGGCACAGAACGAACGAAATGCCTGTGAGAGAATCAGTCCATTGGCCTAGTATTAACAAGGACATTGACAGATTGACACAAACATGATATACCTGCCACTTGCACCGACCACAACAGAGCAGAGAATCATTGTTACCACATGAAATCCCCTCTGTCCCATGGTTGAAAATAACCATTGATTTATTCCACCTCGACAGTGAAGATTACATCTTGGTAACCGACTATTTTACCAAATTCCCTTTCGTTTGCCAAGGACACAGCCAGCTTTACAGTTGCTGACACACTCACTGTGATTTTCAGAATGTTTGGTGTGCCTGAAACCATCGTTTCAGACAACGGTCCCCAATATACAGGACAACCTGTCAGGACATGTGCAAAACACACTGTGCTTGCTGAACCACAGGCAGGTCAGAATGACGATGACTCGGTGTTATATCAGTTATAGGGGACAACACAACTAGCCACACTATAAGACAAGATGGTCCTGCAATGAACAATTCCCAGCAAGAAACACAAGCTGAGAATGTGCAACCACAGGACACAACACAACACCCTGAAAACTACACAAGAACAAGAAACGGTCATGCCGTATGCCCAGCAAAGCGTTATCTTCATGTATAAAGATTCCATACCATGACTCAATCTTGTCATGCATGAGCTTCACTGTTACCTTTGTTCTGACCAAGTTTTTCTTCCATCAGAAAGGGGAAAGGGGGATGTTGTGATATTGTGTGCCTGCCAATGCTGCCAATGCAGACAATGACATGTACCTTTAAGAAGCTGCATAGTGACATCACTGTGACATCACCGTGTGTGAGCTGGAGTATTAAAGTACAGCCTCCATGTTATCTGCTCACTATTTCCTGTGCTCTCTATCGTAGATGCTCACCACTACCTGTGACTCTATCAGCAAGACTCTATGGTTGGAATTTTACGCCAGCGGGATTTTACAATCCCACCGAAGTCAATGTAGTTTAGAATGGCTCACCGCATTTTACAGCCCGGTTCCTGCCGCAATGGGGCTGTGAAATTCCGGCCGACGTACATCCTATGAGTCAGGCATATAGTCAAGTGATCAGCCTATGTAACTGTGAGGACCCAGGCTAGATCACGGCCTGTGCAGGGCTGCGTATGGCTGTTGCTAGTAATAAACTTCAGATACTAGTGTTCGACCAGGACCCTCGTCAGTCTCAATAACTTACTCAGTATAGATAGCACAGAGACAGATCCCTGGAGGTCTAATCGAGATCCTCAGCATATACGGTGGCAGCAGATTGCAACATTCCATGTCAAAAAGTATCTCAATGCACAACGGCCTCACAGGCGTTTAGACTTTGTACATGTTAAGGATGATTTTGTCAGTAATTTATTGAAATGACGCTTTTTGTGATGTGCGTCATTCATGGAGTTATTGCTGCCTTGTCGATGGAACCTGTATCTTTCCACCTTCAGTTGCTTGTCTGGGTAGGGGAAGGCCGAGTTTGGTCATCTCCTCAGCTGTGTCACTGTGTGGAGCCTGGGCGCTCAGCGATAGTGAGTGATATGAAGGAGCCGATGTCCTGCCATAGTGAGTTTGAGTTTTTATTAGACAGGCAATGAAAGGATATCATGGTTACAGGATGCAGGTGTGAGTGAGATTGTCCTGAGCCTCTCTTGTGTGTCTCTCAATGCCCCTTGTCTCCAGTGTAAGGAACTCATCATCCTGTCCCACATGCTCAGCCTCCTCCTCCACATCCACCTCATCAGCTGAGGAGTGAGGATCAATCTTCCTGATGAAAGGACCCCCTCTCTGCAGTGCCAGGTTACACAGAGCACAGGGTCCATGATGATATGAGACCGCCCCCCCCAACTTCTGGGACATACTGCAGCGCTCCACTGGATCAGTTCAGGCAACGGAATCGCATCTTTAAGAGTCCAATGACCTGCTCATTCATCGCTCGGGTCAAGCTGTGGCAGGTATTGTACATTTCTTCTGCTGCAGTGTGAGGGTTCCTCACAGATGCCAGTAGGCATGTCTACAATGTCCCCAAGGATCCATTCTTGAAGGTGTGGAGGCAGGGGATGGGGGAGCAGCAAGAACAGCTGTAGCACCTAGCACTGCCGAAGTTTGTCATCATCATAACTGTTCCCTGGGAACCAGGCACACAGCTGCATAATGCACTTTCCGTGGTTGAAGACCAATTGCACACTGAGGGAATGGAAAGCCCTTCCTGTTGATGAAGGCCACTGGCTGGCCCATGGGAGCCTTGATGGTCACATGTTTAGGCCTATACTCACTCAAGTTTAGAAGGATGAGAGGAGATCTAATTGGAGGTATATAAGATGCTTAGGGGATTGACAAAGTAGACATAGAGTGGATGTTACCCCTGGTGGGGCATTCTAGAATGAGACGTGATAGTTTTAGGCTAAGGGGTAGTAGGGTTCAATCAGAGATGAGCAGGAATTTTCCCAAAGGGTCGTGAATCTGTGGAATTCACTACCTCAGAGTGCAGTGGATGCCGGGACGCTAAATAAATTTAAGGAGGAGATAGACAGATTTTTAATTAGTAACGGGTTGAAAGGTTATGGAGAGAGGGTGGGAAATTGGAGTTGAGGCTGAAATGAGATCAGCCATGATCGGATTGAATAGCAGGGCAGGCTTGAGGGGCTGAATTGCCTACTCCTGCTCCTAGTTCTTATGTGTTCAATCGATGGCACCCTTGCACCTGGGGGAATCCAGCAATGGTCCCGAAGCCAAGGGCCTCCTCCACCTGGCTGTCTGGGTGGGTCTGGTAGCGCACAGAGTCACCGGCCCTCTTGAACAAGGCATTGCTCACCTCCTTGGTACAAGATGAGCTGCTTCCTGGGAGAAGCTGCATGTGTGCCCAGTGGGTCCCTGGAAAGAGACGGATGTGTTGAAGTTCAGTACCATGGTTATCTTCAGGGCCATGGGCATTGGGTGTCACCGAGGCCCATGGGTCACATCTCATCCTTCAGCATGGCACACACGTCACTGACAGCCTCCCTTGACAGCTGCAGTCTTCATTGACGCTGTCACTGGACAACTGAACTGCTTCTGACGTATTTACATCTTTCCTTAAAAGAGAAACCAGTAATGTGCACAGTACTTCAGATGTGGTCTCACCAGTGCCCTGTACAACTGAAGCATAACCTCCCTACTTTTGTAATTACTTCTCCTCAAAATAAATTCTAATAGCTTTCCGAATGACTTGCCGTACATGCATACCAGCCTTTTGTGATTCATGAACCAGGACATCCTGATCCCTCTGCATGTCGGCTCTGCAATCTCTCACCATTTAGATAATAAGCTTATTTTTTAATCTTTCTGCAAAATGAACAATTTCACATTTGCCCACATTATACTCCATTTGCCAGATCTTTGCCCGCTCACTTAACCTATCTATGTCACTTTGTAGCCTCGTTATGTCCTCTTCACAATTTACTTTCCTACCTACCTTTGTGTCATCAACAAATTTAGTAACCATTTCATTGGTCCCTTCATCCAAGTTATTCATACAAATTGTAAAACGTTGAGGCCCCAGCATTGATGCCTGTGGCATACCACTCGTTACATCCTGCCAACCCATTTATGCCAACTCTCTGTTTCCTGTTACTGTGTCAATCTTCTATCCATGCCAATACACTACCCCCTACACCATGAGCTTTTATTTTCCACAATAACCTTTGACGTGGCACTTTATCAAATGCCTTTTGGAAATCTAAGTACAGCACATCCATTGGTTCCCCTTTATCCACAGCACATGTGACTCCTTCAAAGAATTCCAATAAATTGGTTAAACATGATTTTCTTTTCACAAAAATATGTTGCCTCTATCTGATTGCCTTAAATATTTCTAAGTACCCTGCTATAACATTTTTAATAAGTTGTAATATTTTTCCTATGACAGATGTTACGCTAACTAGCCTGTAATTTCCTGCTTTCTGTCTCCCTTCCTTTTTGAATAAAGGAGTTACATTTGCTATTTTCCAATCTAATGGAACTTTCCCCAAATCCAAAGAAATTTAGAAAAATAAAACCAATGCGTCAACTATCTCACTAGCCACTTCTTTCAAGACCTTAGGGTGAAGTTCATCTGGACCTGGGGATTTGTCAGCCCACACCACAGCCCCAACAAATTGCTCAATACCACTCCTCTGGTGATTGTAATTTTCCCAAGTTCCCCATTCCCTTCCATTTCATGATTTACAGCTATTTCCAGGATGTTACTCTGTCCTCTGTAGTGAAGACTGAAGCAAAATATCCGTTTAATTCATCCGCCATCTCCCTACTTTCCATTATCAATTCCACAGACGCACATTTTATAGGACCAATTCTCACTTTGTTAACTCTTTTCTTATTAAAAATCTATAGAAACTCTTATTATCCATCTTTATATTACTGGCTAGCATTCTCTCATACTCATTTTACCCTTCTTATTCATCTTCTTGTCATTCTTTGCTGTTCTTTAAATTCCTTCCAACTTTCTGACCTGCTACCCGTCCTTGTGTAATTATAAGTTTTGTCTTTAAGTTTGATATTGTCTTTAACTTTATGAGTTAACCACAGATGATGGTTCCTCCCTTTGGAATTTTTCTCTCATTGGAATGTATCTATTCTGTGTAATCTGAAATATCCCTTTAAATGTCAGCCACTAAACCTCTATTGACCTATCCCTTAACCTCATTTTCCAGTTCACTTTGGCTAGCTCCACTTTAATGCCCTCATGATTGCCCTAATTTAACTTTAAAATACTAGCCTTTGATGCACTCGTTTCTCCCTCAAAACAAATGTAAAATTCAATCATATTATGATCGCTGCTACCTAGGGTTGCCTTCACTAGAAGGTTATCAATTAATCCTCTCTTTGCTCAATACCAGGGCTAGTATAGAAAATAGAAATTCCCCCAAGATTATTGCTGTACCTTTCTGACAAGTTCCCGTTATCTCTTCTTTTATACGCTGTCTTAACATGTAATTCCAATTAGGGAACCTGTACACCACTCCTACAAGGGACTTCTTGCCTTTATCATTTCTCACCTCAACCCAAACCACTTGTACATCCAGGTTTCCTGAATTTATGCCATCCCTCTCTAATGTGCTAAGACCATCATTAATTTACAGAGCCACCCCTCTACCTTTTTGTAACTTCCTGTTCTTCCTAAATGTCACATACCCTTCAATATTCAGGTCCCAATCTATGTCACCCTGTAGGCATGTCTCTATGTCTCTGTAATTGCTATCAGATCACACTTATTTATTTCTATTTGCACTATCATTTCATCTGTTTTCTTTTGAATGCTGCATGTGTTTAAATAGAGTCTTTAGTTTTTTCCTTTTATTATTTTTGTAGCATCTAGCCTTATCTGCTGATTTACTCTTAGATTTGTGCTCTGTCCCTTCCTGTCATGGTCTGTTTATCATTTCCCATATTAATGCCTTTCTCTCTTGCCTTGTCTCTATTCTTTGGTTTACTACATCTTCCTAAAGTTTGATTCCTTTCCCTTACTATTCAGTTTAAAACCCTGTGAAAACACTTACCCAAGAGAAATTGGCAGTAACAGCAAATTCTGTATTGCTTTGGAAACCAACTTTGATCACGGCCGCCTTGACATTTGGAGTTACAAAGGTTTCACAGTCCTTGGAAAAGTCCGTTTCCATCATTACCTTACTTAGCTCAGACTCCAGGCTATAAAATAAACAGAAAGTTAACACTGGACCAGATAATAATAACAGGAATTCACTCATCAGGGTGGATCTAACTTTGTGTAATAGTGAAACATGGGGAATAAAAATCAAGAGGGATGTAAAATGAGCTGTGGATTCACAATCCTGGTTCACACTATCACAGGAAGTCAAAACCAACTGGATGCCTTTGCTCCACTGCTGGGATGTGTCGGAATGATGGAGGCGGTGGGGAGGGGGCGATAAGTCACAGCTGCAATAATTCCACCATTTGGCTTTTCCTGGGAATATCTTCACAAAAAATGTTACTTATCAAACTTACCTTTTCATGATCAAATCTGTATTTGTGCTGGTATATAAAATACTTATTTATTTTAAATGCAATTTACATTAAGATGTTCTACATAACTAAACCCTGAGTCGTCCAACAATGAAAATCCTACTTTAAATAGAAAACTAAACTGCCCTGAATTTGAACCAAATGCTTCCACAGCAGTCCAGGAATTCCTTTGCATGTGCAAACCCAAAATCATCCAAATTTTCTGTCCTGGATCATTTGCAGGTTTCACAGGGACCATGTCAGGGGACAAGGTTAGAAAACTTTTATTTTTATATTCACCATTTTATATTCACCACGTCACTAAGGGTAAGAGGAGACTAGATAGAAATGTTCAAATTCATGAAGGGTCTGGACAGCTTGGATAGAGAGAGAAACTGTTCCCATTGTCTGAAGGCTAGAGCACCAGAGGACAATGATTTAAGTTGACTGCCTAAAGAAACAACAGCGATATGATGAAAAACATTTTTATCCAGCGCATGGTTGGAGCCTGGAATGCACCACTTGAGAGTGTGATGGAGGAAGATTCCATCAGGGCTTTCAAAGAGGAATCAGGTAAATACCTGAAAAGACAAAATTTGCAGAGTTACAGGGGAAAAGGATAGAGCAGTGGGACTGGTGGAGTTATTCTTGCAGAAAGACAGCATGGACACGACAGGCCAAATGGCCTCTTTGTGCTGTAACCACTCGATTATTCTATTCCATGTCACACCATTTCAATTGTTGTTTAGGGATATGTACATACAAAAAAAAGATGAGAAAAGACCATTGGGACCACCCAAGCTCATTCTATCCATCAGAATCTGAAGACCTCAGGTGCCCCTCCCCCAGAAACAAAGTGGAAATTTCTGCTCCGGAGAATCCAGATACTAATTGTATCTTCTCTCTTTAACAGGCACCAGCAGGAAAAGGAAGAGGGCCTCCAGCAGCCAGCCCATCAGCCCCAGTCCCCAGACCACCTCGGATGAGAGTCCTGAAGACCCACTGAATGCAGAGCCGTCACTGCATTCACCCACACCCTCCACCAGCACAGAGACACACACCGCGGGGGACCCAGTTTAGACCACGCTCAGGCTCACCATTTGGTGAGCACAGCTCCGAACCAGGTCCACAGCAGGCAGAGGCAGGGACATCCAAGCTCACTGACACTTGGAGGACTGCTGGAGGCCAGGCTCCTGCTGAGTCCGAGTCCGATGACGAGTCTGTGGACTCAGCCCTTAGAGATGTTGGAGCTCCAAAGACATACACGGGCAATTCAGGCAGGGTTGGCAGAGCCTGTCACTGGATTAGAGCGGAGGATTGAGGAGTCCGTGCGCGTTCAGTCTGATGTCATTATGCCAGCACACCAAGGTCAACATTGAAAGATGGCGATTGCCATGGAAACCTTGGCCCAGGACTTTGTGAGGGAAATGAACAAGGACATGTACACAATCACTTCAGCCAGGAGAGCGTTCAAGCATTGACTAGGCAAGAGGGTAGTGGGGCACCTCAATCTCCCTCCAGGAACTCCTCCTCCTCAGGGAGGGGCCCCCCAGCCTCTCACAGGGACGGGGAGCATCAGCTAGGACAGCCCAAGCAATTCACCCAGGACTCCCCAAGGCTGTTCAGCCACTCCAAATCCCCTCTGCCTGTGACCTCAGCAACTCCAGCTGCCATCCAGGCCTTGTGCTGCACCATGGCCACACCATTGGGATAAACACACACACAAGAAAATAAATCATATGAACTGGAAAGTGTTAAAAGTGTTACAAAGGAAATGGCAAAATGGCAGCAGTGATTTGTGGATTTGTAAACATGGACACCCTTTACTCCTCCACAGCTTCCAGTCTCACCAGTAAGAAAATATTCCAGTTTCTCTTTATGACAATTAAAGTGAATAATCTTCAATATCCCCACATCGAACTCCATCTGCCATAGTTTTGCCACCTCACTAAGTCTGTTAATGTCCCATTGTAACAGGGGTAATTTCACAATCTGACCCTTGCAATGGAGAGCAGCGCTCATTAGAGGCATATCTTGAGAAACCTGCTATTACTATAATATGGTCTTCACTCTAACTTACAGCCACCATCTCTGTGTCTATTCTATAACATCTGGGTCTATGTATCTCCTCCATTTCCCCTATTCATTTTCCCTCATGTACAAGTCTGCACTGTTTGCCCTCCATCTTGCTACTTCTAATCCTCTCTCACTTGCCCTTGTCACCTTCACTGGAGGAGGAGGTTCCACAAATATCCCCATCTTCAATGATGGAGGAGCCCAGCACAGCAGTGCAAAAGATAAGGCTGAAGCATTTGCTACAATCTTCAGCCAGAAGTGCCAATGTGGATGATACATCATGGCCTGCTCCGGAAGTCCCCAGCATCACAGAAGTCAGTCTTCAGCCAAAAGAATTCATAGCACATGATATCAAGAAATGGCTGATGGCACTGGGTACTGCAAAGGGTACAACAATATTCTGGCTATAATACTTAAGGCTCGTGCTCCAGAACTTGCCACACTCCTAGCCAAGCTGCTCCAGTACAGCTACAACACTGGCATCTACCCGGCTACGTGGAGAATTGCTCAGGTATGTCCTGTACACAAAAAGCAGGATAAATCCAACCCGGTCAATTACCGCCCCATCGGTCTACTCTCGATCATTAGTAAAGTAATTGAAGGGGTGATCAACAGTGCTATCAAGCAGCACCTGCATAGCAATAACCTGCTCACTGATGCCCATCTGGGTTCCGCCAGAGCCACTCAGCTCCTGACCTCATTACAGCCTTGGTCCAAACATGGACAAAAGAGCTGAACTCTCGAGGTGAGGTGAGAGTGACTGCCCTTGACATCGAGGCTGCATTTGATCAAGTGTGGCACCAAGGACCCCTAGCAAAACTGGAATCAATGGGAATCAGGGGGAAAACTCTCCACTGGTTGGAGCCATACCTAGCGCAAAGGAAGATGGTTGTGGTTGTTGGAGGTCACTCACCTCAGTTCCAGGACATCACTGCAGGAGTTCCCGAGGGTAGGGTCCTAGGCCCAACCATCTTCAGCTGCTTCATCAATTACATTCTTTTCATCATATGGTCAGAAATGGGGATATTTGCTGATGATTGCACAACGTTCAGCACCATTCGCGACTCGCCAGATACTGAAGCAGTCCATGTCCAAGTGCAGCAAGACATGGACAATATCCAGGTTTGGGCTGACAAGTAGCAAGTAACATTCGGGCCACACAAGTGCCAGGCAATGACCATCTCCAACAAGAGAGAATCTAACCATCGCCCCTTGACGTTCAATGGTATTACCATCACTGAATCCCCCGGTATCAACATCCTGGTGGTTACCATTGACCAGAAACTGAACTGGACTCGCCATGTAAATACTGTGGCTACAAGAGCAGTTCAGAGGCAAGAAATCATGTGACAAGTAACTCACCTCCTGACTCCCCAATGCCCATTCACTACCTACAAGGCACAAGTCAGGAGTGCAATGGAATACTCTCCACTTGCCTGGCACTTGCCCACAACACTCAAGAAGCTTGACACCATCCGGCACAAAACTGCCTGCTTGATTGGCACCAAATCCACAAACATGCACTCCATCTACCACCGACGCACAGTAGCAGCAGTGTGTCCCATCTACAAGATGTACTGCAGGAATTCAACAAGACTCCTTTGACAGAAACTTCCAAACTCACGACCACTACCATCTTGAAGGACAACGGCAGCAGATAGATGGGAACACCATCACCTGGAAGTACCCCTCCAAGTCACTCAGCATCCTGACTTGGAAATATATTGCTGTTCCTTGACTGTCGCTGGGTCAAAATCCTGGGACTCACTTCCTAACAGCACTGTGGGTGTACCTACATTACATGGATCGCAGCAGCTCAAGAAGGCAGCTCATCACCACCATCTCAAGGACAAATGGGATGGGCAATAAGTGCTGGCTCAGCCAGCAAAGCCCACTTCCCATGAATGAATTTTTTAAAAATTAATATGTCTAATTCAGGTGATGATGATTCCGTCTAAACAACTTGCTTTGCCTCAGCCTCAAAAGGATATTATTTTCAGAAATGTAAATATCACTGGAATCAGAAACAGTCCAGAAAACAAACTGGTGAAGTTGACCATTTAGAGTGAACATGGCTTTACCAAGATCCAACAGATCACCTGAAAGGTTCTTCAGTTCCAAGAATTTTAGAGTGGGTCAGGAGAGGATGGAAAGTGCGATCCTCTTAGTTATCAATGGAATGGAGAATGATTGGAACAGAAAACTTGCAACTGAATTCTGGATGGTCAACAGGTAACAGTGATTATAATCTTCTGAGCAGGAGTAGGAAACTGGAAAATTGTAAATAAAAAGAATAAATCCACTCCTTTTAATGCAAAGGTGATATTTATCCTTGAAACTGTCATGCCCCAGTATATTCTGAACTTCAAATTATTTTTTATATTTTACAACTGACCACAAAAGGCTGCAAAAGATAGCTGCCCATGGCTCACCAGACCTCTTTTGTGGATTGAAGCCACTCCCCTGAGGAGGGAACAAAAGGAACATTCTAGGCTAATGTTGACTTAATGCCCTTTCCTGAAACTAATTCAAAAGGGTAAATATCAATCAATGGGTCATTCAGACCCAAAGACACTGCAGTCTCTGACTCTCAAGTTGTTCAACCAATCACCCACCTTATTTTGAATAGGATGTTCAACTTATAAAGGGTCACATGGTGCGACAGCCGTGTTTGTGTCTGCGTTTAAACCTGCAAGCAGCTGCTTGCAGACAGAGTTCCAGCGAAAGTCATTGAACTAGTTGAAAGTCATCCAAGCAGCCAAGGAAATAAACAGCAACACTTTGAACATGGGATATCCTAAGGACTCCCCAACCTGTCCCAATGACAAAGAACCTCGCAGCTTACTGAAAGCCCTTGTTTTAAAAGACTCTCACTTCAATTCTAAAGCATCAACTTTGTCTAAGAAACTACAAGCCTGCCACAAAAGAGGCTGAGATAATTATAAGCAATAACAATATATTACCTTCATCACTATCTAATCTGTGTGTAAGTTAGAGTGTGCAAGAGACAAGTCAGTAAAACATTGGATTAAATTCAGGGTTAGTGTGTGATTAAAAAAAACCTTTGTTATTTTTAAATTCACAAAACACTTGCTGCTGTAATTATTTAATTGAAAAACTCAAAGGATAGGAAAGCACAACCCTCTTAAACACAGACACACTAATCACAGGCAGTAAAGGAAACATACAAATTCCATCTATGACAAAACAAAATTTGATCATTCCGACAAATGTAATTTTGATTAAACAGTGCAGCAAAACACTACACGAGCACCATTAAACACCACAAACATCAAAGTAACTATTTAAATAAACCTTACTGTAACCCAAGTACTGTACAAGTCCTGCAATGCAAAGTTCAGTCATTTTGTGAAACATTCTCCAATTATGACTTGCTTCTTTCTGACAGCAAATTTACAACAAAATTGTTGCTTTGAGTTATAAACGTTTAGAAATTGACCAATACGAAAAGACCAGCTGATCCATCAAACCTGTCATGTTGCAAATGATCACCTTGATTGCCAAGACTCCCCACTCACCAGCCAATATGCTGCACAAAATGCTCCATTCAGACCTTAGCTTTTAGATATCAGTCAATTTCTCAGCAACCGTTCACAATTGGGACTGGGTCCCCCCTCTCTCTCTCTCTCTCTGTTTGCTCACTGGATCCATTCATTTGAGCCTTTTTCTCAATCCCAGTCACCCCCAGCTTCCTTTTTCTCTCATCATGTTAATGTAAACTAAGATGGGAATTCACTGATTGACTTTTTCCTTCTGAGGATTTCTCCTTGGTAAAAGCTGCTGCTCTGTGTGGGTAGAGCCTGTTTCAAAAAGGCCTTTTCGTCAGTGTTAAAGACATTCTTAGGTTTAAAACAAGGTGATATTTCTGGGATTGTTGCCACACACCCAGATGCACCCTGTGAGAACATCGCTTCCCTCCCCATGGGCTGAATTTTTCCATTGGTGAGAAGGGGGTGGGGCCCAATTGCCGAGGGGAAAATGACACAGGATGATGTTGGGGGGAACTCCCGACGTCATCCGGGCTCATTTAAATATTCAGGAAGGCGGGGGTGCAGCAAAATCAGCTGTCTGCCCGCCAACCTGTCAATGGCCAATTGAGGCCATTGACAGGATCATTAAAACAATTAAAAGGAACTGCCCATCCAACCTGAAGGCTGGCAGGCAGGCCAGGAGTCCCAGCGGGCTTCTGAAAAAACATGAAACCTCATCCACTGGGGAGATGAGGTTTCATGTTGGTTTTTAAAAAGTTTATTAAAGTTTTTATGCACTTTATTAACATGTCCCATCTCCCTGAGGCAGCACTTAGCTTCAGGGAGATGTGTGCTCTTTCACGCACATGTGCGAAAGAACGCTCTCTCACATTTGGGGAATTCCCCCTCCCCCACACCGCACAGGGAGGGAATAGCGCATCCTGCTGGACGTCACGCTGGGCGGGCCTTAATTGGTCCGCCCAGGTAAAGTGGCTGCACGGCCCGTTTCGGCAGCAGCGATCGGCTGCCTACCCCTCAAGGGCAAAATTCAGCCCCATGTGTGAGTCTGGATGAGACTTTGTGATTGTTTTTAAGGTGGTTGATCTATTGAAACCAGGTAGATCCCAAATTCTTCAAGATTTCACTCACCTTTTCCTGCAAGGTAAGTTTGCTCTACTCTCGCCTACTTGAACAAGCTCAACAAATCTGATTCAATACTGGGATGAAGTTAAGTTCATCCTCCACTGGATACACAAAGTCTACCGGCCGCCTGCACTGACTCTCTTACTGGACGGGTTGGATGTTAAATTTCAGTATCGCAACTTTCTCCATTTCTCCAGGTCTCCTCTATATATTTGACACTGTGACATTCTGGCTAGCCAGACTCACCAAACAGCTTTGTCTCCATCTAAGAATGTACTGCATTCAGCTTGGAGAAGCTGTGATGTCTCACTACCTGATGTTGATCGTGGAGTTGAATTTGAATAAAGTGGCTGAATAAACTGTTCAGACTCCACTTGTAGCAGGAACATGAATTAGAATTAAGAGGTTTGAAATAAACAACACATTTCCAATGCATTTTAAACAAAGAACATTTTTCTGGGATTTTTATTGAAAATAACAATTTGAATAAAGCAGTTTTGTATTACAAGGGGCAGATTTTATCTCTTGTCGGCAAATTCAAAATTCGATGAACAATCTTCACAGGATATATTCCAGAATCAGAGAAACAGAAAAACCGTCAATTAATCTGTTGAATTCTTGGGGCTGGAATTTCTAAACCATCACCTTTTAAACGCTTTTCTCCACTTCAAGCTGTTGACACTCACCCGACTGAAATGCTCTCATTGCATTCCTCCAGGATTCTGTCGGTCAGTAGAATTGCATAACGAGCATCATTTTGTTTCAATGGCCCTTTCCCTGCGAGTTGAGTCAGTTTCTCTTTCTGATTTGTACAGTCAGAAAATAGTGATTCTAATTGAAAAGAGAGCGAAAAAGATGAGGGACACTCAATCTTTTGAAAATTAAAATAAATATATTGATGGAATTATTTAAAAGACAAAACCTCCCAGCTTAGCTGTTCCAAGACTGTATTTGGTGAAGATATTTTATGTACTTTCTCTTGGAAATTGCAGTGTAATGTTTAAAATTGCCAATGCTATGATTTAGGGCAAGTTTGGTGTCCATGTGATGTGATTTTCACTTCAAACCAATGCTAAGCTGGTGATGTAGATCTGGAGTCCAGTCCGATGTGACTCTGGTGTGAAGCAAAGTGAAACTCCCTGGGTTGCGTAGCCTTACACCACCTTGCTCTGACTTCACATAGAATGTGAATCCAGTGTGGTGTCCAATCAGGTTTACAAAGTGCTTCACTGATCCTTTGGAAACTTTGAAAAGCTACCTGTATTTAATTTAAAAGTTTAAACTGTGGACATTCTCCCATTCATCTCTAAACATTTAAATTCCTAGACTTAGGGAGGCAGCTTGCACACACATGTCTCCAGGCTTGTGTAGAACTCTGTCCTGAACAGCAGAGTGAAAAATCTAAAATAATAACCATGGGTATTGCTGAAAAAAGAAACATGTCGAAGCTTTTCGTCTTGCACTCATCAGGACCCTTTGCAAGAATACTAAAGGGGAAAACAACAATTTAAACTGTATGAGAAGAAAGTGCTGATTGGTTGGCAAGTGGACTCTGATTGGTAGAGATGTTGCTATGGAGAATGCACCAGTAATTGTGACTGACAGTAAACTGTCAAGCTTTGATTGAAATTTAAACTAGGCAGCTTGACCCTGATTAGTCAAGGCATTGCCCTGAGGAATGAGTCAGCGAACAGCTGTTACTTATTTTGCTGAGCCGAAACAGGCATCAGATATGTACATGTTCTTTCTGTCTGCAAAGAACAGGACCCTGTGTATTAATATATGTAGCTTCCAGCACACGCAAATGTACCACACTGTGGGCCCAACTGACAATCTTAAATTGGCTTTCAGTGGAATTCTTAGCACAGTGAGGATTATTTTGCAAAGGTTGTCCAATCGCAGAATCACATCTAATGTTGGACACTGTGTTTTGAGTTTTGCAAGTAAGGGCTGGTTGGGTACAGTCTGCACCTTAGGTATAGTTTGTAGCAGAAAATGCTGGAAATATTCAGCAAGTCTGACATCATTTGTGGAGAGAGAAACTGAATTCAGTTTCAGGTCAATGACCTTTTGCCTGAACTTTCTACTGAGTGAAAGGCACAGTGGGAGAAACAGTAACAACTCAAGTAAAGGAGAATGAGAACTTCGGACTCTGGAAGTAAATCACTGTGATCATGACAGAAGATTGGATTCATTAGATCCTGAACACTCATCCTGCCAAATGACAAATTATTTCATATCTGTTGTTTTTAGGATGAATCCTTCTATTAAACTGCTTAACAATAGAACTAAAATTTTACTTTATAAAAAATAAATATTAGTCCAGTTAGAACAGACATCTTCAACTCTAGCTGGACAGGAATGAATATTCCTTTAATACAGTGAATAGATTTTTTTGTGAGAAATGTACTTGAAAAGTTAAAGGAATGCATACTTCATAACCTGTATTTAGAATCATCAACTCCTTTCACTAAACAGCTCAGTAAATGAATTGTTCAGTGACATATAACTATCATTATTTGCATAATTAAGGTTTTGATTTCAGTGTTTATTTGGGTTACATAACATAACCCAGGCTTTCCACCTCCTTCTCCCCACTGACTGGGAGACATCTCTGGGGAGAGAAACTCTGCTCTCCAGGAAGCTGTTCCCCTGACCCCAGACAACAGTCTGACCTCAGGGTCACTAATATACTGCAGGCAGTACCACCGGCCTCCATTTAGGGGCCTTCTGAAAAGAGACTCCATGTGCTGCCCACAATTTTTTTTTAACACTAAGCCCCCTTTTGCCAACCATGAATGTTGAATTCCTGGGCTGAGCCGGCAGCACTTGTCTAGTGTTCAAATATCCAAAATTGTGGGAAATGTGGTGGAGAGCAGAATTCTCTCATTTACATACTCTTTACATAGTGCAACCTAGATATAGGCAGGTGTATTCTGGGTTGAAAGGATGAATTACCCCATTCCCCTGGGTAATGGAGAGGTATCTATTAAAGGAGAAGGATGTGCACAGAGGTGGGAACAGGGAGCAGCAGATTGCTGCACATACCTAAGAACAGAGATGTGGTAGGGGATCCAGGCCAGCACTTAAATCGGGGTAGGGGGGTCTGGGCCAGCACCTAGGTGAGGGTAGGGGGGGTCTGGGCCATCACCTAGGTGGGAGTAGGGGGGTCTGGGCCAGCACCCAGGTGAGGGTAGGGGGGGTCTGGGCCATCACCTAGGTGGGCGTATGGGGTCCTGTCAGCACTGAGGTGGGGGTAGGGCGTCCTGTCCAGCACCTAGGTGGGGGTAGGGGGGTCAGGGCCAGCACCCAGGTAGGGGGTAGGGGGGTAAGGGCCAGCACCCAGGTGGGGGTAGGGGGGTCAGGGCCAGCACCCAGGTGGGGGGTAGGGGGGTAAGGGCCAGCACCCAGGTGGGGGTAGGGGGGTCAGGGCCAGCACCCAGGTGGGGGTGGGGGGGTCTGGGACAGCACCTCGGTGGGGGTAGGGGGGTCTGGGCCAGCACCCAGGTGGGGGTGGGGGGGTCTGGGCCAGCACCCAGGTGGGGGTAGGGGGGTCTGGGCCAGCATCTCGGTGGGGGTAGGGGGGTCTGGGCCAGCATCTCGGTGGGGGTAGGGGGGTCTGGGCCAGCACCTCGGTGGGGGTAGGGGGGTCTGGGCCAGCACCTCGGTGGGGGTAGGGGGGTCTGGGCCAGCATCTCGGTGGGGGTAGGGGGGTCTGGGCCAGCACCTCGGTGGGGGTAGGGGGGTCTGGGCCCGCAGGTTGCCAACAATTCTTTTCCTGTTAAGAATAAAAAGAAACCATGGGGTAGAAATTTGCCATTAGCGAGAAGGGGGCGGGGCCCGCTCGCCAGCACACAAAATGACGAGGGCCGATGCTGGGCGGAACCCTCGATGTCACCCCGCCCCATTTAAATTTTCAGGAAGGAGGGGGCACAGCAAAATCAGCTGTGTGCCCACCGACCTGTCAATGGCCAAATGAGGCCATGGACAGGATCATTGAACAATTGAAGGACCTGCCTGTCCAACCTGAAGGCCACGAGCCCCGGCGGCAAATAGATAAAACGTGAAACCAGCGGGATGAGGTTTCATGCAGGGTTTTAAAAAGTTGAATAAAGTTATAATTAAATTATGAACATGTCCCATCTCATATGACTTTGTCACATGAGGGCGACATGTTAGGAAATTTTTTTTTTCTATTTTAAATCTTTTCCAAAGTGTAAGCAATCTCTTACCTTCAAGGAGACGCACATGCGCGAAAGAGCGCACTCTCGCTTTTGGGGAATCCCCCCCTGCCCGCACAGGAAGCGCAAAGCACTTCCCGTCGGGTGTCACGTCTTAATTGGGCCGCGCATGTAAAATGGATCGGCTCCCTGCGCGCTGGAGATTGGGTCAGGCACTCCCGCCCGACAGGCGGAAAATTCTGCCAATGGGGCAGAATGATCCTGCTCCAATAGTTAATGTACATAAAATACATGGTGAATCCACTTGAAATATTACTTTTATTCCTGTACTATTACATACCGACAGGTATATAACAAACAATTTTTAAGGGGAAATATATTGATATCATGTTTAACTACATTCCCCGTGAATAAGCAAGTTCCTATTAAAGGCCTGAGCCTTACCTGCTGCCTGGTTTCTGTCAATTCTCTTACACTCTCTCATGCAGGTATACTATTCTAAATATGGCTGCAGCAACTGCTAAGCATGCGTATGTCAGCTTCCTTGACAATAAGGGGATCTACAGAATTATCTCCATCAAGCAGGACATAAAGAGGTTTGACCTGAAGACGCACACTTCCACAAAGGTGTACAAGACCCGCTGGATTCAGGTGAGCAGAGGCAGCTCCGGTGACTACGATAGCGGTGCACATCTCCGGGGAGTTGATGATCCTTATTTCTTACTGCTTTGAGCTAATGGAAATGCTGGTCATTTGTGGAATTGGGAATTGTCTCTGATAATTTGATTAATTATTGTTCCTGTCTCCGCAGAATCCCCCGAGGCTGTGAGAACAAAAAGGGAGAGGGCCAGCCTTCAGCAGCCTCCTGTGGTGGATAGCAGTGTGGGGCAGAGCTGTGAGCAAGTTCCTGGCCCAAGCAGACCAACGCTGAAGAGGGTGTTTGATGCCTCTAGTGCGGCCAGTGTAGGTGCTCTCCATCAGCAACTCATTTTGTCCCATCTCACATAACCGTCAACATTTTCCTTGAACAGGACTGTACGGGCACTTTTGTAAACAGTCTGTCAACTGTACCTGGGCAGTGGCAAAACCATTCCTAACCTCTAAATTTTCATATGTTGATAGAAGGAGAAGGAGAACCAGACAATGAACGCCCAGAGAAAACAGCTCCGAAGCTTCTCGCAGACCGTCCTGAAGATATGTCCGGTATTCCAGAGGTCATGATGCTGCCGGAGGACATGGCAGACTCTCCCTCCATTTCATTACTGGAGGTAGAAACGGACAGCTCTCCACCAAGGGGGCCAACCCTGAGTGCCGGGAAAGACCACTCAGGGACATCTATAGGCTTGAGGAACCGAACAAAATCCTGAGGGTGGAGGACTAACCCACGACCTGGAGGAGCCACAAACAGAAGCCAATACCTCCAGGACCCAATGGAGAAGATGCAGGACCTCAACTTGTACCTTCAGGAGCAGCTAAGAAGCCGCTCACCAGGTAACATTTCTGTTTCCATAGCCTGAATGCTCAGGAAAATTTCATGTTTCAAAGGTGCAGTGCAGCACCCATGCCACAGTGAGGTTCGCATAAGGAGCCAACATCTTTTGCTTTGTGTTGCAGCTTCAGAGCCTCAACAATCCAACCAGGCCATGGGTGACATTAGGCCAGCATCCCCCTGCCCCCCAGATCAATGCAGCAGCATGAAGAAGTACTCTCATCAACTGCCACACAGACACCCATCCATGAAGACACCCAGCTCTACACTCCCATTGATGGAAATGTAATTTCTCTCACAGCGTATCAAGTACTTCTACCAGACTCCAGAAAGCACCTCTTTGGTAGATGATCATCTATAAGACCATAAAATGTAGGAGCAGAAGTAAGTCATTCTGCCCATCGAGTCTGCTCCGCCATTCAATGAGATCACGGCTGATCTGATAATCCTCAGTTCCACTTTCCTGCATTTTCCCCATCACCCTTGATTCCCTTACTGGTTAAAAATCTGTCTATCTCAGCCTTGAACATGCTTAATGACCCAGCCTCTACAGCCCTCTACGGTAAAGAATTCCACAGATTGACTACCCTCTGAGAGAAGAAATTCCTCCTCATCACTGGTTTAAATGGGCAACCCCTTACTCTGGGATTATGCCTTTTTGTCCGAGACTCTCCCAGAAGGGGAAACAACCTCTCAGCATCTACCCTGTCAAGCTCCCTGAGAATCTAATGATTCAATAAGGTCTCTTCTCATTCTTCCAAACTCCAGTGAGTACAGGCCCAACCTACTCAAGCTCTCCTCAAAAGAAAATCCCTCCATACCTGGGATCAACTGAGAGAACCTTCTCTGGGCTGCCTCCAGTATATCTTTCCTTAGATAAGGGGAAGAAAGCTGTTCACAGTATTCTAGGTGTGATCGAACTAGTGCTTTGTGTAGTTTTAGCAAGACTTCCCTATTTTTAAAATCTGTTCCCTTTGAAATAAAGGCCAGCATTCCATTTGCCTTCCATCCTTCCTGCTGAACTTGTATGTTAGCTTTTTGGAATTCATGCACAAGGACTCCCAAATCCCTCTGTGCTGTAGCTTTCTGCAGTCTTTCTCCATGTAAATAATATTCAGCTCCTCTATTCTTCCTGACAAACTGCATAACCTCACGTTTTGTCACATTAGAACATATATCCGTATCTGTAGCATCTGTTCATTCACAGTTATTCTGTATAAATACTTTCTGCACTCGATGCTGACATGTGCTATTCCCCTACAGCTGTGACTGCAGGTCGGTGTCATCCTCAAGGAGCGCCAGTGGGTAAATGTAATATGTTCAAGGATGAACCCCACGTTTATCAAGACTGGCTTCTGCTATATGGGCTGCAAAGGTTGTGACCTGCCGCTCAATCTATGGCAGATGGTGTGCCCGGTTCATGAACACTGTCGCACCTACCCCAGCGAAACCTCCGCTTTCACCCATGAAGCTGAGCGTCATTAAAGGAGAGTACGATGCAAACACTAACAGTTTTCTCCCATCACTTCGAGCCCAGACAGCTAAAAACATCATCCCTGATCTAGCTGAATCGTCCATCTCCAGTTAGCAGGTTTCAGCTGTGACTTATTTTCTCCTCCTTTTCTCCCATCTGCAGCTGCTACACCCACCTGAGAAGGAAGGAGTGAGTGTGGAGGAGGTGGCTAAAGAGAAAGCTTGTGTGAACAATCACATCACAGAGAAGATAATGGACCTTAACTGGAAGGAGAAGCAGCAGCACCAAACCAAACAACAGTTTAGAGTCACACAGGGCTGTGCTTGTCTAAAAGCATTCATTTCTTTTCCTGAGTCAATCTTCATATTCTTTATGTAACTATCATAAACTTTTTGCATTGGATCTGCAAAATAAAGAAACTGTGTATAAAAACTTAATGACTCCTGCCTCAATGTGTTAATAAGAGTCAGAGCCCTCAGGACCTTCACCCACCACCTTTTCGCACTTTTAATTAAATATAACCACCTTAATCATGACATATTCACTCTTTAAATAAAGGTAAACATAAAGAAAAATAAAGATTTGAATGGAATAATAAAGCAATAAATAAAATGGGCACCAATTGTATGTGTACGTTAGGGAAATGGGGAAATAACCTATTTGGACTAATTCATAACTGGCAGTGACCCCGCCTACTATGCAAGAACCAATGGTGCTATAACCAGTAGTACTGGTCCATGCCCATAGACTCTGACCAGTTCTCCAGGGTCACAACCATCTGTGACCAGGTATACTGGTTCGGACATTGCCACCACCATTACTATCACCAGCTGGGAACTGGAAGCAAAAGGCCTTTGTAAACTGGTCACAACTGGTTCCAGTCTTACTGGTTTCCATTCTGCCATTCTTATCCAGTCTCTCAAATTGAAAACAATCACGACAAATGCTTCATGGTCTGCATGCAGGAATGCTGCAGGAAAATTTCGCTCCTTGAGTTGAATAGGATTTAATCCAGATTTGATTAATTATTGTTCCTGTCTCCGCAGAATCCCCCGAGGCTGTGAGAACAAAAGGGAGAGGGCCAGCCTTCAGCAGCCTCCTGTGGTGGATAGCAGTGTGGGGCAGAGCTGTGAGCAAGTTCCTGGCCCAAGCAGACCAACGCTGAAGAGGGTGTTTGATGCCTCTAGTGCGGCCAGTGTAGGTGCTCTCCATCAGCAACTCATTTTGTCCCATCTCACATAACCGTCAACATTTTCCTTGAACAGGACTGTACGGGCACTTTTGTAAACAGTCTGTCAACTGTACCTGGGCAGTGGCAAAACCATTCCTAACCTCTAAATTTTCATATGTTGATAGAAGGAGAAGGAGAACCAGACAATGAACGCCCAGAGAAAACAGCTCCGAAGCTTCTCGCAGACCGTCCTGAAGATATGTCCGGTATTCCAGAGGTCATGATGCTGCCGGAGGACATGGCAGACTCTCCCTCCATTTCATTACTGGAGGTAGAAACGGACAGCTCTCCACCAAGGGGGCCAACCCTGAGTGCCGGGAAAGACCACTCAGGGACATCTAGAGGCTTGAGGAACCGAACAAAATCCTGAGGGTGGAGGACTAACCCACGACCTGGAGGAGCCACAAACAGAAGCCAATACCTCCAGGACCCAATGGAGAAGATGCAGGACCTCAACTTGTACCTTCAGGAGCAGCTAAGAAGCCGCTCACCAGGTAACATTTCTGTTTCCATAGCCTGAATGCTCAGGAAAATTTCATGTTTCAAAGGTGCAGTGCAGCACCCATGCCACAGTGAGGTTCGCATAAGGAGCCAACATCTTTTGCTTTGTGTTGCAGCTTCAGAGCCTCAACAATCCAACCAGGCCATGGGTGACATTAGGCCAGCATCCCCCTGCCCCCCAGATCAATGCAGCAGCATGAAGAAGTACTCTCATCAACTGCCACACAGACACCCATCCATGAAGACACCCAGCTCTACACTCCCATTGATGGAAATGTAATTTCTCTCACAGCGTATCAAGTACTTCTACCAGACTCCAGAAAGCACCTCTTTGGTAGATGATCATCTATAAGACCATAAAATGTAGGAGCAGAAGTAAGTCATTCTGCCCATCGAGTCTGCTCCGCCATTCAATGAGATCACGGCTGATCTGATAATCCTCAGTTCCACTTTCCTGCATTTTCCCCATCACCCTTGATTCCCTTACTGGTTAAAAATCTGTCTATCTCAGCCTTGAACATGCTTAATGACCCAGCCTCTACAGCCCTCTACGGTAAAGAATTCCACAGATTGACTACCCTCTGAGAGAAGAAATTCCTCCTCATCACTGGTTTAAATGGGCAACCCCTTACTCTGGGATTATGCCTTTTTGTCCGAGACTCTCCCAGAAGGGGAAACAACCTCTCAGCATCTACCCTGTCAAGCTCCCTGAGAATCTAATGATTCAATAAGGTCTCTTCTCATTCTTCCAAACTCCAGTGAGTACAGGCCCAACCTACTCAAGCTCTCCTCAAAAGAAAATCCCTCCATACCTGGGATCAACTGAGAGAACCTTCTCTGGGCTGCCTCCAGTATATCTTTCCTTAGATAAGGGGAAGAAAGCTGTTCACAGTATTCTAGGTGTGATCGAACTAGTGCTTTGTGTAGTTTTAGCAAGACTTCCCTATTTTTAAAATCTGTTCCCTTTGAAATAAAGGCCAGCATTCCATTTGCCTTCCATCCTTCCTGCTGAACTTGTATGTTAGCTTTTTGGAATTCATGCACAAGGACTCCCAAATCCCTCTGTGCTGTAGCTTTCTGCAGTCTTTCTCCATGTAAATAATATTCAGCTCCTCTATTCTTCCTGACAAACTGCATAACCTCACGTTTTGTCACATTAGAACATATATCCGTATCTGTAGCATCTGTTCATTCACAGTTATTCTGTATAAATACTTTCTGCACTCGATGCTGACATGTGCTATTCCCCTACAGCTGTGACTGCAGGTCGGTGTCATCCTCAAGGAGCGCCAGTGGGTAAATGTAATATGTTCAAGGATGAACCCCACGTTTATCAAGACTGGCTTCTGCTATATGGGCTGCAAAGGTTGTGACCTGCCGCTCAATCTATGGCAGATGGTGTGCCCGGTTCATGAACACTGTCGCACCTACCCCAGCGAAACCTCCGCTTTCACCCATGAAGCTGAGCGTCATTAAAGGAGAGTACGATGCAAACACTAACAGTTTTCTCCCATCACTTCGAGCCCAGACAGCTAAAAACATCATCCCTGATCTAGCTGAATCGTCCATCTCCAGTTAGCAGGTTTCAGCTGTGACTTATTTTCTCCTCCTTTTCTCCCATCTGCAGCTGCTACACCCACCTGAGAAGGAAGGAGTGAGTGTGGAGGAGGTGGCTAAAGAGAAAGCTTGTGTGAACAATCACATCACAGAGAAGATAATGGACCTTAACTGGAAGGAGAAGCAGCAGCACCAAACCAAACAACAGTTTAGAGTCACACAGGGCTGTGCTTGTCTAAAAGCATTCATTTCTTTTCCTGAGTCAATCTTCATATTCTTTATGTAACTATCATAAACTTTTTGCATTGGATCTGCAAAATAAAGAAACTGTGTATAAAAACTTAATGACTCCTGCCTCAATGTGTTAATAAGAGTCAGAGCCCTCAGGACCTTCACCCACCACCTTTTCGCACTTTTAATTAAATATAACCACCTTAATCATGACATATTCACTCTTTAAATAAAGGTAAACATAAAGAAAAATAAAGATTTGAATGGAATAATAAAGCAATAAATAAAATGGGCACCAATTGTATGTGTACGTTAGGGAAATGGGGAAATAACCTATTTGGACTAATTCATAACTGGCAGTGACCCCGCCTACTATGCAAGAACCAATGGTGCTATAACCAGTAGTACTGGTCCATGCCCATAGACTCTGACCAGTTCTCCAGGGTCACAACCATCTGTGACCAGGTATACTGGTTCGGACATTGCCACCACCATTACTATCACCAGCTGGGAACTGGAAGCAAAAGGCCTTTGTAAACTGGTCACAACTGGTTCCAGTCTTACTGGTTTCTCTTCATTCCCACCAGCCCCCCATCACCCCGCCACCCCTCCCCCACCACCTGCCATTAACAGGAGGAGAGGAAGAGAAAGCCTGGGCCTATTTCTGCTCCAGTCTTTATTTATTATAAATCTTAGAGATTTTTCAAATTGAAAACAATCACAATGTGTAATTTATTATTCTACTTACCACATGCTCCTTCAGATCCTGTAAATTGTAAATAAGAAGCATTTTTGATGTGAACAGGACTGAAGTCTGTTCCATTGATGTAAATGATATCATTCAGCAGCGATGAATCATTACTTGAAATGCTGTTAGTAAGAATGAAATTTTGACAACATTTCGCTCCAGTGGCCATGGCAGTTGAATAGGATTTAACAACATCGCCACGGGTTATGAACAGTTGGTCAACGCGTTCTTTCCAAGTGATGCAGATTTCTGACAAAGCATTGGATCTAGTTGCTGCAACATCTTCTGTACAGATTGAGAGACCGTTCTCAATGAGATGAGCTTTTATTTCTAAGCCAGCTGGGTTTATGGACACTTTCAGAGAACAGGGCCCAGGGTCAATATCGTGATGAGACGTATTAATGTTGCCTTGTAGGTATCCACAAAATATAAATTCACCTCCAACGATCACTGAAAATATAATCACAGAATAATCATTAATCCAACCTCCTAGAATTTTCTCAGGAATTTTTCTAATCAATGACTGACTTTGATCGAAAATTGAGAGAAATCCTACACGACTTACATAATCAGGAATTCATCATCAATAAGAACACCAACCTGTATTTACATAGCACCTTTAGAGTATTAAAGAGTTCCAAGATACATCGCAGGAGGATTGTCAAACAAAAGTTTGACATCTATGGGCATATGGACCAAGATTCTCCCCTCGTCGATTGGGCTCAGTGAGGGCATGGGGAGAGGTCGGGGGGTCGAGGGGAGAGTTTGGGTGGGGCAAGGGGAGAGGTTGGGGTTGGCGAGGGGAGAGGTTGGGGGCGTGAGGGGAGAGGTTGGGGGGGTGGGGGAGAGGGTGGGGGGGGTGAGGGGAGAGGGTGGGGGTCAAGTGGAGAGGTGGGGGGGGGCCAGGGGAGAGGTTGGGGGAGCAAGGGGAGAGGTCTGGGGGTGTTGAGGGGAGAGTTCTGGGGGACGAGGGGAGAGGTCGGGGCCCGACTGCGATTTCACGTTGACGGCCAATTAAGGCCCACCTAGTGTGAAACGCGTGCCGCAGTGCTCAATGCTGCCTGTGTGGGGAGAAGGGGAGCGAGCGTGGAAGTTCCTGCATGTGTGCGGGTGCATGCAGGAAAAGCTGCCTGAGGTACAGAGCTGCCTCAGGGAGATGAAGATTTTGAACAATGAAAAATAAAGATTTTTAAAATATTAACAACATGTCCCCTCGTGTGGCTCTGTCATTAGAAATTAGTTTGAACATTTTTTATTAACTTTAATGACAGATTGAAACCTTATCCCGCCCGTGGATGAGGTTTCACAAAAATCGAAGGCCGCTTGGCCTTTTCGCCTGCCCGTCATCCCTAAGATTGAACGAGCAGTGAAAAATTGAATTCAATTAGATCTTTAATGGCCTTAATAGGCCGGTTAATTGTCGGCAGGCACACAGCCGACTCCTACATTCGCCCACCAACCGAAATATCATACGATTGCGCAATGACATCAGGATGCTCGCCCAACATCATCACACATCATTTTACATCCGTTCAGGTCAGACTCACACCGCCCAACTAGTGCAATATTCTGGCCGTGGAGTTTTAAGGTCAGTCGGCCAAAAGCTGGGTCAAAGACATGGGCCCAGATTTTCACCCTGATGAAAAGCCTCTCTGTCGTGGCGAAAATCCCAGAAATGGCCAAAACTTCTAAATCCCGCCCCCCACCCCAGGATTTTCCATCTTCACAGGGATGGGACAGGAGTCGAGCCGGGATTCACACTTGCACAGTTCACGGACGCAGGTGGGAATTTAAATCTCCTTCACTGAAATGGGATTTTGGAAGAACACGAGTGAAATCCAGAGTCTGCTGTTTAGAACAGGTAAGAGGTGGTCTGAGCTTGGTGGATTGTTATGGATAGCCAGGGTACTCCTTTGTAGAGGGAAGGTTCCCCTTTGAATAGGGTTCTGGGACACCTTTGGGAGAGGTAAATCACCCTCTGGTAGAGCTAAGTCACACTTTGGGAGAGGTAAGGCACCTTTTGGGATTGTTAAAAGTGAACATGTTTCTGCAGTTTTTATACATAATCTCATTGGAACTGCCAAGCTGTAAAAGAGGTGTCCAGTTATAGGCACAATCCAGTTGTTCAGGAAATGTCCAGCTGTCCAGGAGATGACCAGCTGTCCAGGAAATGTCCAGCTGTCCAGGAAATATCCAGCTGTCCAGGAAATGTCCAGCTGTCCAGGAAATGTTAAGGAGCTATCAGCTGTCAAGTCTGTCAAAGCTATCCAGGAAATATCAAACCTGTCAAGGAACTGTCAAAGGGTACTAGATGAGTTGGTGTGGAGGGGGTAAGGGCAATGGGTGGTATGAGGCATGTGTTGGCATGAGTTGGCACAATTTGGCATAGGTGGTATGTGGCAAAGGAGTGGGCAGAGGTACATTAAGTTGGCATAGGGGTGTGGGGGCATGGCAGTGGGTGGGGGCACGGGTTGGCATAGGTTGGCATGGATTAGCATACGGAGTATGTGGGGGGATGAAGAGTGAGGTCTGGAGGGATTTTTTTGTTTTATTATAACTTTTATGTATTTAAACACAGTGCCAGGCACAGAGGCAGGCCATGTACCCAGCCCACCTATGCGCTGCCGATTCATTCCGGGGTCATCCACCCCGACTCCTATTTCAGCCTGCATTCCCCGGCCGTCAGTCCCACCTACGGGGGGCCATTGTTATAGGTCGTGTTTACCGTGCCGGGAATTCACCCGACTCTGCGCTCCCAAACCGGGGACAACAATCTGGGCCACAGTTTTTAAGGACCATTAAAAGAAGAGCAAAAGGTACAGAGGAGGAGAGGTTCAGGGAGGGAATTGCAAATCTCCAAGTCTGAGTTGCTGAAGGCACATCTCCCAATAGTGAAACAATCAGGGATGCACATAGAGCCAGAAGGAGAGGATTGTAGATATCTCAGAGAGTTGTGGGGCTGGAGGAGGTTACAATATCTGAAATACACTCCCCAAGTATCCCAGAATTAAATAGGGACCAGAGGGGCACTAGAGCAGGGAGCGAAATAGTGATGGAGATGACCCTCATGGCTGAAGAGCCTGAAGGAAGACAGGTTATTAAACCCAGAAAGGAAAAGGGTAAGGACTTGCCTAAAGTAGGGCTAGCAGACACCTTTTTTTCTGACATTAAATAGGGACAAAGGGAGTTCCCAAACCATGAGCAAATAGGGAGTAAGATGTCTTCCCCAGTCAAAAGCCATGAGGGAATGTAGCTGGAACTGCACCTCCACTTGAAGGCAGAAGAGTTCCAAGGGCATGTAACAAATTAAAAGAGTGCCCCTTCGCAAGCCAAGGGCCTCAGCTAGGAAGCCAATGATTGGTTTGGCCAATAGCTTTACGGTGAATTTCAATGTGGGCCAGAAAAATCCCCAAATTGACCCAGAAAGTGTGAGGGTAACACCTGACTTAGTTGAAAAGCTGCTGGGAGGTACAGCAAGAGCTGACCATCCACTAGATCAGTAGTGTCCCAAATGACACAACGCCTACCCCCTGACTGACCAGCAGAGGGACCATCATTCAGATTGGATCCAATCTCTGTTCACCCACCATAATGCAGACTGGACAGGGTTAACCAGCCTGTCTAAAATGATCCATAAACACCTACCAGCCTATGGTATTAATGCAGGAGAGGCCCCTGCCAGGTGACCATCTTCCTCTCAACCAGGCCCAGAAAGGCTGGCTCAAGTTCGGGGGCTAACTGCTCGCCTTTGCTATGCCAACCCAAGGCACCCAGCACTAGAAGCTGGAACTCTCCAGTTGTGCTAGTCCTGAGCCAGATCCTGAAGCGGAATCCTCTAAAGAGGCCCAATCCCTTTAAAACACCCCACTCTCCTGACCCTCAGCTCATATCCCGTCCCTGGGTTCAAACAGATGAACCCACAGGTAACAAATCTGGATAGGCAAGAGCTAAACTGGACAAGGGCAGCTCAGCCCTATGATCCCAGGGCCTGGCATCACAGAGTGAACCTTCCCCTGCGGATTGTCCAGAGCAGCTTTACCATCACTTTCCCCCTGAGTACTAGCCATCCTGTAAAACCCCCAGACCCTTTCAAAGACACTTAATCAGGGGGTTGGAATGCCTGAACCCCAACCAAGGGACGTCAGGACTAGCACCAAATAGGCTTCCCCATGCAGGTGAATTTCGAATCCTCCCAAGTCACCTAAAACTTTCCAAGTTCCAGAACTGGATAATGTCCTTGCAGACACCCAGTCTGGGGTTTAAATCACAAGAAGAAAATGCAGCAGGGAACAGCCATTTCCCCACTAACAGTGTGTGTGATGCGCCGGTGTGAATGATGGGAATACTTCTCCATTTCATATTCCTCCTTCTTAAGACCACAAAAAAAAAAGATTGAAATAGAATTCATATTTTTGAACCAAGGGTGGAGGTGTGTCCTGCCAAGTTGGCATGAAGAAGAAAAAAAAACTAAAAGAAATTTGTTTCTTTTCCATATTCTCCTGATAAGATTCTGTTTTTTAAAATAGACAAATGGCTGGACTGCCACTACCACATGATGGTAGTTCTGGAAGTTTCAGAGCAAATTCAAAATGGACAAAGGCGAACACATCAAACCCCTGGAATGTAACATTCCTTGCATGGCATATACATTCCAGTCAAGCCAACACAAAGGATAGTAGATGAGACGTCTTCACTAGCCAGCTATGGACAAAGGCAGAGCTATTTGGGACTCCTCATCTCTAAATTGTGCTAACGGTTCTCCAGTTACCTGCTCAAAATGCAATGGGGTTTAACAAGCGTGCCTCATTAGCTGAATAGCTTGATCCAAAACCACCCTGTTACATGACTGAGGTTTGAGCTGTTTGAATTGCTTTATGAACATACATACAAACAAGGAGCAAAATCAGGCCATTCAACCCATCGAGCCTGTTCTGCCATTTAATAAGATCATAACTGATCTGATTGTAATCTGAAACCTTCACCCCACTAACCAACGATAACCTATCACTCCTTGCTTATCAAGACTCTATCCACCTCTGCCTTAAAAATATTCAATGACTCTGTCTCCACCATCTTTTCAGGGAGAGAGTTCCAAAGACTCACAAACGTCTGAATGTAAAAACTTTGCCTCAGCTCTGTTTCAAATGGGCAACCACTAATTTTTAAACAGTGACCCCTAGTTCTAGATTCTCCCACAAGAGGAAACATCCTCTCCACTTCCACTCTGTCAAGACTCTTCAGGGTGTTATATGTTTCAATGAAATCGCCTCTTACTCTTCTAAACTCCATTGGATACAAGCTTAGAGTGTCCAACCTTTCCTCACAAGACAACACAACGAGCCCAGGAATTAGTCTGGTAAACCTTCTCTGAAATGCTTCAAACAAATCTATATCCTTCCTTAAATTAGGTGACCTATACTGTGCACAATACTCCAAATGAGGTCTCACCAATGACCTGTACAACTGAAGCATAGCCTCCCTACTTTTGTATTCAATTGCTCTTGCAACAAATGATAACATTCTATTAGCTTTCCTAATTACTTGCTGTTCTTGCATCCCTGCCTTTTGCGATTCATGGACTAGGGCACCCAGATCCCTTTGCACTTCAGAGCTCTGCAATCTCTCACCATTTAGATAATATTTTATTCTTCCAGCCAAAATGGACAATTTCACATTTTCTCACATTAAACTCCATCTGCCAGGTCTTTGCCCATTCACTCAACCTATCGATATCTGTGTGTAGCTTTCTTATATCCTCTTCACAACTTACTTTCCAACCTCACTTTATGTCATCAGCAAATTTGGCAACCATCCCTTCAATCCCTTCACCCAAGTCATTTATATAAATTGTAAACAGTTGAATCCCCAGTACTGATCCCTGTGGTACACCACTCGCTACACCTCGCCAAACTGAAAAAGACACATTTATGCCGACTCTCTGCATACTGTTATGCAGCCTATCTTCTATCCATGCCAACATGTTACCCCCTATACCAAGAGCTTTTATTTTCCACAATAACCTTTGATGTGGCACTTTATCAAATGCCTTCTGGAAATCTAAGTACAGTATATCCACCGGGTCCCCTTTATCCACAGCACATGTTACTTTCTCAAAGATCTCCAATAAGTTGGTTTAACACAATTTCAGTTTCACAGAAACATGTTGACACTGGCTGATTACCTTGAGCTTATCAAAGCGCCCTGTTATAATTTCTTTAATAACAGCTTCTAACATTTTCTTTACGACGGAGCTTAAGCTAACTGGCCTGTAGATTCCTGCTTTCTGTCTCCCTCTATTTTTGAATAAAGGAGTTACATTTACTATCTTCCAATCTAATGGGGCCTTCCCCGAATCTAGGGAGTTTTTGAAAACTAAAACCAATGCATCAACTACCTCACTAGACACTTCTCTAAAGACCCTCAGATGAAGTCCATCAGGACCCGGGCTCTTGTCAGCCCACAGCTCCAACAATTTACTCAGTCCCACTTCTTTGATGACTGTAATTTTTCTGACTTCCTTCCCCACTTCCATTTCCTGGTTTATAGCTGCTTCTGGGATTCTGGGATGTTACTTAAATCCTCCATTGTGAAAATTGATGCAAAATACCTGTTCAATTCATCTGCCATCTCCTTGTTTTCCATTATCAATTCACCAGGTTCATTTTCTAATGGACCAGTGCTCATTTTGTTCATGCTTTTCTTTTTTAAATATTTATAAAAACTCTTACTACCTGTTTTTATATTTCTGGCTAACTTTCTCTCATACACTCATTTTTTCCCTTCTTATTAGTCTTTAAGTCATTCTTTGCTGTTCCTTATACTCTGTCCAATCTTCTGGCCTTCCACCTATCTTTGCACAATTATATGTTTTGTTTAAATTCGATACTATCTTTAATATTTCTAGTTAACCATGGATGGTGTGTCCGTCCCTTGGGCTTTAGCTTATTCGTTGGAATGTATCTATTCTGTGCATTCTGAAATATCCCCTTAAGTATTAGCCACTGCATTTCTATTGACCTATCCCTTAACATAATTTGCCAATTCACTTTCGCCAGCTCAGCTTTCATGCCTTCATAATATCCCTTTTTTAAGTTTAAAAATTTAGTCTCAGATGCACTTCTCTCTCCCTCAATCTGAATGTAAAATTCAATCATAATATGGTTGCTGCTACTTAGGACCGCCTTCACTATGAGATCATTAATTATTCTGATTTCATTGCACAGTACCAGGTCCAGTATAGCCTGCTCTCTGGTTTGCTCCAGAACATGCTGTTCAAAGAAACAATCCCAAAAACATTCAACGTACTCCTCATCTAGACTATCTTTGCCAATCTGACTTTTCCAGTCTATGTAAATTAAAATCTCCCATGATTATTGCCGTGCCTTTCTGACCAGCTCAAATATGAGTCCAAGATTGTGACAGCCATAATTATGGTGGCCAATCAGGAGAATCCTCATGGAAATGCCTGGCAACAGCAAACACCTGATTGCTTGGTTGGGTTTCAGTTACCCATGGTTCTTTCAGTTCAGGCTAATTGTCTTTTTTTGTAGTTAAACCTGAAAATTCCACTACAAATTTACAAGGTGCGATATAAATTAATATATATATTATTAATATCAAGATGTTTCAAAGAATATTGTTATAAATCCTATGACACACAATAGATCATTTAGAGGATTTAAAGTAATATTAAAATCACTGAACACCCTTGGGCCAATGATTGCAATCTCACTGAACTGACAATATTATGGGTTCAAGCCCCATTCTAGAGTCTTGACCACATATCGAGGCTGACACATTGTTGCAGTACAGCAGGGGTGCAGCAGTCCCTGAAGAGTTGTAGTTTCAAAGAAACTTTAAGCCTCGTCCTTGTCTATCCTTGAAGGGAGGTGAAAAGATTGCATGGCACTATTTGGAGAAGAGCAGGGGAGCTCTCTCCATGGTCCTAGATAATATTTATCTTTCATCCAATATCACCACCTGGCCATTTTCTCATTGTTATGTGTGGTTCTTGTTGCACATAATGTGTTTCCCTACATGAATAAATACACTGCCACACTTCAAAAGTACTTCATTAGCTGAAGTGTTTTGAGATATCTTCAGTGTGAAAGGCACCATATTGTAAGGGGAGACTGATGAATGGGGATGATGGGATACCTGGCGTGATACCTAAGCTGCTAGAACTCGAGAGAAGCTTGTCTGTGAGATGGAGAGTCATATGAAAGACCTAATCATGAGGAGACGAAGTCAGGGTTGGGAAGAGACACAGAGACATATGACAATGTGACTAATGAAAGAAGAAATCAGAGGAATGAGGTGGAAAAATCCAATTAAAGATGAAGCAGCTGGTCAGGTGAATTTTTTGTACCTGTATAAATTGACTGCTCAAACATTGTACTGTAGAATCCCTACAATCACTCTTGAGGTGGGTCCTCTCCTCGGAGGCTCATATCCGCTCGTTTGAACAACACACCCGAATCTCGAGTCGTTTTTTGGTACTCAGTCAAGACCTCACCCTTTCGAAACAAACTGAAATTCTTTCTTTATGTTGAGTAACAGTAAATAGGCTTCAGACTGTAAGGGAAAATCTTATGAAATGATTCTCGCACTGTGGAACATGGGCCTAAACTTTACAGTTTTCAGTCTGTCAGAAGAGTGTGCACAAATCCCTAACACACTCTCAGTTAGTGCAGCTCCAAGTCACATCCAACACAGCATTACGAAGATTTTCCTACATTTAGAATATAAAAGGTGATTGAAATGCTGCACTACTGTGAAAAATATAAATATCCCCTATCCCCCCTAAACACTCCATTCCTCTACTGTTCCAGCTCCCTTGTTTATTCTACCATTTTGCCCTGCCTTTGGCGGCAAGCTGAGACCCTGCTTGAATTCTCATTGTTTCTTTTTATTTTTAGATTACATAAAGTTTGTCCTGTTATGTTTTGGGGACTCACCATAACGCTGGAGGAAAGAGAGTGGGGCCTGGTTAAAACGGAGCATTCAGCCTTAGCGTACAGTTCCTGTTGGCACAATTTTAACAGTTCACAGCAATTCAGTGAATGAGATACTCATCAGAAGCCTAGGCTGGAGCTTCTAAAATTTATGCAAATTGCAATCTCATGACGTCAGTAATTCCTGCATTTGCTCCTTCTCCTTCGTGTCTATGAAGGTTAAAGATGAAAATGTTTTAAGATGCATTTTGAACTTCACACCCGCTCAAACTGACAGGGACTTGATCTGTCCAGATCAATGGGATCATTGAACTGTCAGTGAGATCAGCAACAACGGAAAAGTTACTGCATGGAGTAAATATAAAGAAATGAAGTGTATTCTGTCACTGTGTGTTTCATGGACATTAAAGACCTGATCAAAATGGAACAGGCTTAAGTGGATAAGTTACCTACTCCTGTTCCTAGGAATGTGTTTTAATGAGTATCTTAAAGGAGCAGGGAATGGTGAAGAGGAAGAGGGTTTTAGGGAGGGAATCCCAGATTATGAGACCTTGGTAGCTGAAAGCATGGCTGGCAATAGGCAGACAAAGGGTGGTGAGCTGCACAAGAGCCTGAGTCAGAGAAATGGAGAGGACTGGAGAGAAGTAGTTGTAGGGCTGAAGGAGGTAACAGAGACAGAAGGTGCAAGACCACATGGATGGAAATTTTAAATTTGAGAGTTGAGAAACCAGGAGCCAGTGCAGGCTGATGGGAAAGTGGGTGTTGGCCAAGCAGGACTTGGTTGAGGATTGGATACCAGTGGCAGGGTTTTAGATGAGCTGAAGTTTATAAAGGATGGAGGATGGGAACCAGGCCAGGAGAACCTTCTAGTAATTGAGGCTGGAGGCAATGGAGGGATGAATAAGAGTTTCAGCCACAGGTGATGTGAGGTAGAAGCAGAGATGGGGACATTAGGTAGACATAGGCAGTCTTTGTGATGGAGAAGATACGGGCTCAGAATCTCAGCTGAGAGTCAAAGAGAATGCTAACATTGTGAACAAACTGCTTCATCCCCAGAGGGCAAAGCTGGGGATGGAGGGAGGAATGGGTTAAGAAGGATGTGACAGGCCAAAGTCAAGGGCTTTGATATTTTCGACATTTAAATGGATGAAGTTAGAGCTCATCCAAAACAGAATACTAGAAAAGTGGTTTGTCAGTGCAGGGACAGTGGAGAGATGCAGAGGGAAAGGCAGTATTGTTAATTTAATCTGTGACTTTAATGAAATGAGCTTGATTGAGATCTTACCCTCAAAGGTAAGAGTCTGTTTAGAGAGTTCACACTGCTCCCTCCTCCTGCCTGGTCTGTCCACTTTCTCAACCTGAGCCTGTCAGCAAGGAAGAAACTCACTAACAAAAGCTGATGTTACACAATTCTCACAAAGGAGGGCTTTATAAAACTGAAAGACATTGCAATTGGACAGCAATTGGACTGATTTCTCTTACTGGAGGAAATTTCAGTATTCTGAAGGACCCGTGTGAAGTTTCTAATCTTTCATTCAGTTATTCAACAGCAGCATTTGTCTGATATCTTTGTTTCTGTAATGGTCTGAATTAGTTATTTTACCTTCTATAAAGCAGCATAGCAGAGTGTTACTTTCTGTCTTTCCTTTTGACAATCAACAACTGGAAATGTACACAAATTCCATTACACAATGTTAGTATTAAATAGTGTCAATGTTAACGCTGAGATACACAAGCCTTCGGATGTGTATTGGATGTGTATCCGTATCCCATTGGATCACCAGCCTGGTACAACCACTGAAAGTGAAATAGGATTTTAAAGATACAAAACAAAGGAAGTGCTGAAAAATTAATTACCTTTTCCAGTGTGGAAGCAGAAGAAATATAAAATAAGATATTGACACTTCATCAGCCTGGGAAAGGAGCTTATTTTGAGAGGCATCTTCCACTGGATTCCTCCTCTGCAAAATCAACATTTTCAACATGGTATCATTGTTTGGATATTGCTTAAATGCTGGTTATATTTAAAATGTGTAAAATTAAAACTTAGTTAATTGATTAAATCTCTTTGGACCAACATCCAGTGACACAAAATGAAAGGATGTCGTTCCTACTTGTGATCATTGTCATCAGTAAATTGGTTGGAGGGAAATTATTTCAATTTTGGTGGAGAGATAAGCTCAGATGGAGATTTCAGGCAACTTGGACACAGCTGTGAGTGGCCATGTGAAGCAGGACTGATAGAAGCTGGGAGCAGCTCGTCTGTGCCCTCTGTCATTCATGGCCTGAGGAGACCAGAGACTGGAAATAAAGACGGAGGCAGTGTGACCATTAAATTAAATTACTGAGCTCACTTCTGGTCACATTGAAGATGGACAATAGTAAGATTGATCCCCAGTTTAAAGGATAGAAAAGTTAGGGAAACTCAAAATCCACAATCTAAAATCTACACACAGGAAGCTATCAATGATGCACGTAAAATATTAAATGTTACAGATAAGGTGAACCCAGAGTGTGGCTGTTTTGGGGAGCGGGAAGGGGGCAGTTGGATGGGTGGAAATTCCATTGATCCTGAGTCAGGAAACAGGGGCTGCAACTCATGATTTACCCGCCCAATCCCATTGAGACAGGCAGATTGCAAACTTCATGCTGTCTCTTCCCCTCACAGAATCACAGAATTCTTACCGTGCAGGACAAAGTCTTTCAGCCCATTGTCTGCACCAGCTCTCCAAATGAGAAACTCACTGAGAGCCATTCTCCCCGCTTTTCCCCATAACCCTGCACATTCTTTCTCCTCAAATAACAGTCTCTTTCCCTTTTAAATGCCCTCGTTCTCCATTATTTGATGATTGGGAACAGTTCCTCCCTATCTACCCTGTCCAGACACTTCATAATTTTGAATACCTCAAAAAAATTCTACTTCAATCACCAGCCAACTTTACTACATTCACCAAACCACAAATCTTAAAAGATGAATCCTAATTTGGGGGAGAACTCAGGCCCCTCCTAAACTTTGAGACATATACCAGACTAGTCAGATATACTAGACCAGACTAGCAGCATTGAATCAGTGACCCTGGAATATCACTGTTTCTGGAGGTTCCCACAGTCCTTGGAAGCAGCGGGAATTCTATCTACATCTTAAAAATGATGAGCAGGGGATGGGAAAATGCTCAACTGGGAAATTCGCGACCTGATCCGGAGCCAAGTTGCCAGCGTTTGTGCATAGATTGGATCACCAAGTGGGTGAGCCATATCAATCTCACAGATCAGAAGGAGCATTGCTGGGTTCAGGCAGCCCTCTCTCCACAATCCTAGGCACAGGATTGGAGGAGGTTCTGAGAACATGGGGCAGGTGGGCACTAGAGTTACACCCAAAGTCATGTACTAGTCCTGTACAAATGCAATGCCCCCCTGTAGATCCCACCAATCCTGGCAGGGTCATCACTGGAGGAAAATGTGAGGTACAACGTCAGACCAGGAAATTCAGCAACAGTGTTTATAAATGTCAACTAAACAGTACACTTAGGTTCATCAAATACTTCACACAGAACATTCTTTGAATATAATTATACAATCCCCATTATATCAAACCACATAGTTATATTCAGGGATTTGTAAAAAGTAGTAATCTATACGATTAACACTTAGCATTCCAAACACAACAGTCAGTGTGCTAACAGTTCCATGTTCCACTTCGTTCAGGAAGGTTAGGTTCAGGACAATAAATGAACACAAACAGATTTATAATCCTCATCATACTTTATCAATCCATTCATAAATAGTGAAAGAATATAAATTTTTAAAAAATGGTAAAACAACACCAACTCCTGACCTGTGAGTTGCAGGTTCCTGGACACTGTATGTGAACCCAATGTAAGACTTCTGTATGTGCTGGATATTTGGCTGTGATGTCATTTTTGCATAGACGACCAACTTCCTTATTCTCATGGGACAAATGGAGCTAAGTTTTGTGTGTTGATTATTTGTGTACCAGCATAATGTAAATGGAAATATGAAAACAGCAGAACTAATATTCAGTGTGATGTCATGGGTAACAAGGCACAATCACTGATCTGGGCTTAGACCGTCAAGAAATGTTTTCCATTAATGGCCTAGAGCAGTTGTACGAGAAAAATAAATCTGAAAGAAGGAAAGGAAACAAAATTGTGGACGTGGTTTATGGTCTGAAATGGAACTCAATGTTGAGTCCAGAAGGCTGTGAAGTACCTTATTCAAAGTTGAGTGAAATTGAAAGGTGCTGTTCCTGAAGTTAAGGACAATTTATTTTCTGATGTTATTAAATGATCGTGTAACTCATGAAGTATGCCACACTTGGACCAGATGTTAATACTGTGACAGCCTCAGAGGAACATGCCAGTTGGTGAAAATCCTGCTTGGAGCAGGATAACATTGGACACTGAAATGATTAACAATTTCCCCAAATACAATGTGAATATAAATATTCATTAAAAGAATATTTAAAAATGCAGCACTCTGACTATTTCCTCATCCCAGCTAGTGACAGTAAGAACAATACCATCTGCATCGTTGTGTAATACACTCCTATTCTTAGAGATCCTTGTTCCACTTACTGTAAGCATCCGCACAGTACGTCGATTACTATTTATAAAATTCTGACATCTGTTACTCTTAAATTTGACACAAATTGAAGGTTATGTCACAATTGCACCTGATTGGCTGAAACATCATGTTTGTATAAGAGCAACGAACCACACCTGAGTAGAAAGGAGAGCAACCAGTAAATAAGTCACATGTTAAACTGAGGCCCCATTTGCCCTTTGAGGGGGATGTAAAAGATCCCCAAGCACTATTCTGAAAAAGGAGCAGGAGAATTCTCCCCAGTGTCCTTGCCAATATCTCTCCTTCAATCAACATCACAAAAAGCACATCATCTGGTGATTATCACATTGTTCTTTGTGGGAGCTTGCTGAGCATAAATTGGTTATCTTGTTTCCTACATTACAACAGTGACTACACTTCAAACCTAATTCAGTGGCTGTAAAGCACATTGCGACATCTGATGGTGGTAAAAAGCGTTCTATAAATGCAACACTTCCTTTCTATAAAATAAGTTGAAGAAGAGCCAATTATTTCCTGTTCATTTCTCCTGAAATCCTAATCTTTAAAAAGGAGAAAAGTTAGAAATTTTGAAGTAACTTCAAATCGACAAGTTTCCCCTCAGCAAGAGCCATTAGTCCCTCATTGATTTTCGACTAGGCATGTTTACTCCAATAGACCCTGTGCTCTGAAAGTAATATCAGATTTAATGCAGCTGCCCCTTAGCAGCTTGTTACAGAAAGGAGAGAGGAAAACTGAACTTCTTTATCCACCTGCCAATCGTCCGTCAGCAGGAGGTGTTTTTTGAATTGTTTTAAGCAGGCTGTCACATGTTTCCCAAACCCTCAGTTTTTGGGGTCTAATTTGATGCAATTCACAGCAAACTCACATTATGATTAACTCAGGGGGTTACTTTACTTATACATTCCAACCCGAGGGAGGAGTGTTCACAATGCCCCACTCCACTATGCACTCACACACAGTAAGATAGAGAAAAAAGAAAGTTTTACAACAATGGGTAGTAACAATAAAAGAACCACAGAAATTAATATTAATTCAGATGATTATCAGGGTTCAGAGTCAAAGTCCAGTGAGGAGTTCTTTCACGTAGGAGCTCGAGTTCAGCTAGCTGAAGACCGAAGTTGCAGAGCTCTCTTTACAGTTGGTGCCGATACCGCAAGATGAATTTGATACACAGAGACTGGGTCAGTTCTGCAGGTGATGGTATGAAATCTTCCAGCAGAAACAGGCTTCGAGGAGCAGCTGTTGTTCAGCCTGGAGTTCTGCTCCTTGGTGTTCATGGGTTGGATGTGAAACAGCAGGCACCTTGTGAGGCCAAAGATGTAATGTTAAAACTGACCAAAAGACCAGAGGTCATGTGACGTGGTTAGATGCCTGTGCCCATCCCTCCATCTCCATCATAAATGGGCTCTTTAGATTTGATTACAGCTCATCAATGAAAAGCTTAAAGACTATGAGGTAGGCAATGGGAAACCAACTCAGATACCCTTCACTTGTAAATGGCTCAGATTCTAATGTGTGAGACTCGAGATACAATCTTCCTCAGGGCGTAACACAATGGTCGAAAGGAATAATCTGTACAAAGTAAATAGTGGAGAAGGAGCTCAAAATTAAAATTTGGGGCTAATTTTTTGAATGCAGGGAGACTCACTGGCTGATTGAACTTATGAGGCAATTGGGGACCTACTACGCGAGATTCTTCTTCAATTAAAATTAATACAGGGTTTGGAGTGGGTGGGAGAGCACAAGAATGTCCAATGAGCTATAAACAAAGTCAAAGGCAACTTTTTACAGCACAATTTTGGTGCTCTGATCAGGTCAGAAGATGGATTAAGATACTGACGTACTTATTGTAGAGATAGGTGAGTGCAGAGTTTTGGTAACAACAGCATGTTTAACAGTTTAGAGATAGATAACAGTTTGAGGGAAGAGGAGTTGTGGAGGGTGGGAGTAGAAGGGAATAACTGCTTTTTGAAAGGGGTTTGGTTGGTGCCAGAAACAAGGGTGAAGTTGAAAATATTGAGCATGGAATTGAGAAGAGGGGTTGGTGCAGTTGGGAACAGGGTCAGAATGGGCGGAGAGAGTAGATGATGAAAATAAATACCTGGGGATGGAAACGTAGGATATTATTTCAAATCTTTTCTATGATGATCCACAGTTGCTAAGAGAACTATGTAAACATTGCAACTACGCTGCATCATAAAATTCAGAATATAAGAAAATTCATCAGGCAATTTTAATTGGAATTTAACTTCATATTTAAAGAAATAACTTGCATTTGTATATTGCCTTTTATGACGTCAGGATGTCCCAGAGTGTTTTACAGCCTATGAAACACTTTTGAACTCCAGTCACTGTTACAATAGGAAATGCAGCAGCCAATTTGTGCACAGCAAGATCCCATAAACAACCATGAAATAATGACCAGACAGAACAATTACAGGGATGTTAGCTGAGATATAAATATTAGCCAGAAAATCAGATGAAGCATAGAACAATTACAACACAGGAGGCCATTCAGCCATTTACGTGCCAGTCTCACTGCAAGAGCAACTCACATAGTCTCACTTCCCCGTGTGTTCCCTGTAGCCTTGCAATTCTTTTCTCTTCAGATAATTGTCCAATTCTCTTTCGAATGTGACAATTGAATCTGCCCCTGATCTTTTTCATGAAATGACAGGGAATGTATTATGTCCACATGGGGTATCAGTTCAAGGTGTTATAGACCAGTGTCTGTTTATTTGCCTAGATTTTCATATCTTTGGCTTTGCTTCCTCTTGCTGTCTTCAAAACTGATTTTATCTGTTGTTAGCAAACAACAATATGAACTGAGCTTTGCCCTTTGTTCTCTCTATTAGAGTTTTATTTCCTCCTAATAAAGATGGTTGTTTCAAATTACTAAATGGAGAAAAGGTACAAAAACACCCATCAGGATAAGCAGCAAATCCAAAAACATTGCCGTGACCCGGCCAATTTGGCAAGTTTCAGGCCAGTTCTAATTTGTGTGCATTAGACAGACCTGAGTGTGTCTGTGAAAAGCATGTAGTAATTTAAACTAGGACTTGAGTTTCATATGGAGTGGGAGGTCTGTTTGTGTGTTCGATCTAGAGTCTCAGTTAGGAAAGAACTACCCAGGGAGGTTTGAGTGAAAGAATTGCTGTTGAGGACATTGAAGGATGCAGATTCCTACCCAACTGGTTAAAAATTGATTTGTCACCTCGACAGGTATCCCCACCCAGGGCCCTCCGCACCCTCTGTGGACAGGTATCCCCACCCAGGGCCCTCCGCACCCTCTGTGGACAGGTATCCCCACCCAGGGCCCTCCGCACCCTCTGTGGACAGGTATCCCCACCCAGGGCCCTCCGCACCCTCTGTGGACAGGTATCCCCACCCAGGGCCCTCCGCACCCTCTGTGGACAGGTATCCCCACCCAGGGCCCTCCGCACCCTCTGTGGACAGGTATCCCCACCCAGGGCCCTCCGCACCCTCTGTGGACAGTTATCCCCACCCAGGGCCCTCCACACCCTCTGTGGACAGGTATCCCCACCCAGGGCCCTCCGCACCCTCTGTACAGGTATCTCCACCCTGGGCCCTCCACACTCTCTGTGGACAGATAGCTCCACCCAGGACCCTCCGCACCCTCTGTGGACAGGTATCCCCACCCAGGGCCCTCCGCACCCTCGGTACAGGTATCTCCACCCACGGCCCTCCGCACCCTCTGTACAGGTATCTCCACCCTGAGCCCTCCACACTCTCTGTGGACAGGTAGCTCCACCCGGGGCCATTCACATCCTTTCATTCAAGCAGCTGCGGAATAGGAAGATTTAATTTCAGATTGGGTGTCGTTAACCTTTCTTGTTTTAACTGAAAATACTTGAGCCTAATTATGATTTTACTTTGTTTCAGTTCTGTTTTCTGCTCACTGTTCCACGTGATCAGGTTTGGCAGAATCTCCATTCGACTCTTGCTGGCCTAGTTATAGGTACAGACTGATCACCCGTTTAGAATCATTATAATCCATCTTCTCAAATTCCACTTCACACTCATCCCACAATCTGACGTGATTGACAATCTGCAGACATTGTAACCATGCACCTCCCAACTGCGCCCATTCTCACCCCCATACCCTTGTGCCTTTCAACTTCTAGATACCCAAGAACTACCCCGTGGCCAGGCAGTGATGGAGTAGGCTGAAGGCCATGAAGAAGGAGGGATTGATGAGGAAGAAACCCCATCCCTCAGCCTGACACTCACAGTCACCAGCTCAGAAACTGATACTACACATACTTTGAAGGGGGGCATAAAGCAGAATCTGCACTCGGACAGTCACTGGGCAGGAATGGGCTGCAGCCAGGGCAGTGGGAAAGGATTATAAGGGAGGCAGTTCCAAGGAGGGTGAGGTTGCAGATGGCTTCTGTTGCAGGGTTCTCAGATGGGGGCTTCATTGTGACAGTGTACACGAAAAGGCTGATGCGCATGCACACAGAAACGCTTAGTGCATTGGCAGGCCCACCAGAAAGTCTGCTTTCACACTCATGGAGCAGGGAGGAGTCTGGTTCCAACTTGGCACAAGGATTTCTGCAGAACTTGAAGCCCGTCCTTTCCAATGTGGGAGTGGTGGCCAACTCAATGGGTAAACACTTGCTGGTCCTGTCGGGTCAGGTTTGATGGTGGGACCGGGAGGGCAGTTTGAAATATTAGTGTGGAGTCTACAAGCTGACACATTGCTGCCCTCGGTTGATCTTCCTGGCAGTGGGTTGGTAACTGCAGCTGCTACTTGCCTGGGCAGTGGTATGTATCCCATCGGTATAATTAGCTGCAATTTGTGGGATGATTGGGGATGGCACTGGGGTTTTTTTGGAAATGGATGTGGCCCCTCACTGAGGACCAAGCCTCACAGGTGCCTGCAGGCAGCTTGCTGACAGCTGGCTGGGGGCCTAGGGAGCTCCTACACTCCACCCTGCTCACTGGAACCACAGCTATTAGTGGCTCACAAATGTTGCCACCAGCCATTCTGTGGAGGTGTTTCCATCTGGACAGAGGCAGCATGTGGGGCTCTGGGGAGGGGGTCACTGGGGTTGATTGGTGAGGAGGGAAACCCTTTGAGTAGAGACCCTTAACCATCTGTCCTTTCTCCATTTTCCCTCTCATGACCCACCACACTTTCCTCCTAGCCAAAAGCTGGAGATCACTTTGCTGAACTTCAGTGAGTTCCCAAACTGTCAAAGGGAGACTTTCCTTCATCCTGGTTAAGGTGGCAGTCTGAACATGGGAGACAACATGCACTCAGATATCTGCTGCGTTTCATGCTCCATTCAGGTGGCCACTCTTCCTATGGATGTAGATATCAGGGGAAAGGCCTGAGATATCATGGCTCTCATGTTAGAGACTGACTCCTCCAGTCTCTCTCTAATCATGTGCAGTGCCACTGGCAAGGCTGAACAACCTCACATATTTTCAGATGCTGCTCCAGAATTGTCCTGTTCATCGACAGCCCCCGAGATACAGCATCTACATCCAGCCGAGCAGAGCTTGGAGGCTCCTTCATCCACCAATGGGGATTGTTCAATGCTGTCCTTGAGGAGGGTGTTAAGAGGCTTTGAGGTGAGTTAGACAGGTTGAGTGAGTGGGCACATACATGGCAGATGCTGCATAATGTGGATAAGTGTGAAGTTATCCACTTTGGTAGGAAAAACCAGAATAGCAGAGCATTATTTAAATGGTGATAGATTGGGAAATGTTGATGTAAAAAGGGACCTGGGTGCCCTTGTACACCAATCACTGAAAGCAAGTATGCAGGTGCAGCAAGCAGTTAAGAATGTTGGCCTTCATTGTGAGGGGACTTAAGTACAGGAGCAAGGATGTCTTATTGCAGCTGTAAAAGGCCTTTGTCAGACCACACCTGGAGTATTGTGTGAAGTTTTGATCTCCTTACCTAAGAAAGGATATACTTGCCATAGAAGGAATGCAGCTAAGGTTCACCAGACTGATTCCTCAGATGGCAGAATTGTCATATGAAGAGAGATTGGGTCGACTAGGCCTGTGTTCACCGGAGTTTAGATGAATGAGAGGAGATGCCATTGAAACATATAAAATTCTGTCAGGGATGGACAGACTGGATGCAGGGATGATATTTCCTCTGGCTGGGGGGTCTAGAGCAAGGGGTCACAGTCTCAGGATATGGGGTAGACCATTTAGGGCTGAAATGAGGAGAAACGTCTTCACTGGTGAGCCTATGGAATTCGCTACCACAGGAGGCTATGGAGACCAAGTCACTGAATATATTTAAGAAGGAAATAGATAAGTTTCCGGACTCTGAAGGCGTCAAGGGGTATGAAGAGAGCGTGGGAGTGCGGCGTTGAGATAGGGAATCAGCCATGATCCTATTGAAAGGTGGAGCAGGCTTGAAGGGCTGAATGGCCAACTCCTGCTTCTATTTTCCATGTTTCTAAGGATTAGAACTGAGGAGGTGAGAAGGTTCTAAGCCATCATTGTGCAGATTATCAACTCTCAGTGGCTGCTGACATCAAGTCAACATGAGTAATTATATGCGATGTGGCTGGATGATATTTAATATTGCCTCCAGGTAACTGGGAGATCTCCATCGCACCACCTCCAATGGCCAGGCATGTCGGTACCCAGCTTATCTCCAGTGCATCCTCCTCTGCAGCTGTCAGTATGGATGTGACTGGAGGGCCACTATCTGGTCCTCTGCCTCTCTCTGGTGTTCAGAATAGAAAGGAGAGTGTGAGGAGTATGAGCTGTGGGATATGTTAAGAAGATAGACCAACATTTGTGCAGGGTCACTGTGAGGATGGCAATTGCTGAAGGTGTGTGTCCAGTGGCTGTTCTGTGAGGTGCCTTGAGAGAGAGGGATGGGTGTACCTGCAAGGTTCCATGGTCTGAGGACTGATGTGTAGAGGAATGTTGGGGAATTAGTGTGAGGGGAGGCTGCACTTGAATGTGCCATGTCACTCACTTTCCCTGCCCAATCAGCTCATTAAAAATCTTATGCCGCTGTATCCAGGAGCAAGGCACCTAATCCGGTTGCTTATGTCCCCTCTCACTTCCCACCAATCCTGTTCTCTGTGACTGCCTTCTTACTCGGATCCATGGGGAACAGAATCTTCCTGCTGGCCCTTCCAGCTCGAATCATGATAAAGAGGAAACATCTTAGAATTGTGATGCAGTCTTACCACATTGATACTCCATCTGTGAAGCTCCTGACTCTGTTTTGACAGTTCTGGATTGTTTCCATTCTGAACCTTGCAGGTCCCTTTAAATAATGGATCTGAAGCAGACGGCTGTGGGTTGACATAAAGCCCACACGCTGTAACTGTTCAAGAAACCCAGGAATCAGGTACAAACGCTGTGGTTTAGTTAAAAAGTGACTGACAAACACACTGCTGAAACCTTCTATTTCCCAAGGTGCTGTTAGACTCCTCCATCGGGTCAGACAGTTGACATTCAGCCTGTTATGTCACCAAAGCTGAGAAAAATTCACAATCATCATTGTATTTCAAAACCAGGGGCTGCCCTGTGTGCCCTGTGGCTGATGTGAATGTGGGCGTGAGGGAGGGGCTGCCCTGTGTGCCCTGTGGCTGATGTGAATGGGGGTGAGGGAGGGGCTGCCCTGTGGCTGATGTGAATGGGGTGGGGGAGGGGGAGGGGCTGCCCAGTGGCTGATGTGAATGGGGGTGGGGGGGTGGGGTGGTGGTGAGGGAGGGTATGCCCTGTGGCTGATGTGAACAGGGGGGTGGTGGGGGGAGTGGTGGAGGGGCTGCCCAGTGGCTGATGTGAATGGGGGGGAGGGGAAGGGGCTGCCCTGTGGCTGATGTGAATAGGGGGGGAGGGGAAGGGGCTGCCCTGTGGCTGATGTGAATGGGTGGGGGAGGGGGAGGGGCTGCCCTGTGGCTGATGTGAACAGAGGGTGGCACAGGGCTGTCCTGCAGTTGAGGTGAATTAGGGTGGGGCAGGCGCTGCCCAGCGGTTGGAGGTAGAGCACGGGAATGTGCGGGGTCAGGGGGAGGGAAGTGACCAGGCGCTAGGGAAATCTTGTATAAAGTGACCATTCCTTTATAGCTGAGACTGTTCAGACACAGCCACATTGACATGTGTGAAGTCAGGTCTCCAGCTTGTCTGCCCACTAAATCAATGCAGAGACACCCTCAGGCACAGACTGCAAACTAATGAGTGTTTTAGTGGACAGCAGAACAGTTGAACGACTGGGCAAGTTGTACACTCTCTTACTAAAGCTGGCCATGGAGCAGTCACTGCTGGAGGTGCTCACAGCCCCTTGCAATGTCAGCATTCAGGTTTGGACCAGTTTCCCCCATGGCTGAAGCTAACAGTGCAGCCTTGCAGTGCAGGTTAGGAGGGTGCCTGTGCCTGTGCCTGAGGGTGAGCACAGCATGCAGTCCAGTGGGCAAAGCTACTGCCAATCAGTCGGGTGGAATGGGGCAGATGAGGGTCGGGATTTGAGCAGCCATACAGCGCAATAAACTCTGGCCATCCAGGTGGTGGTGACTCTCTCCGGGATGTGTTAAAGGCCTCCAGATTTAACCAAGTGAAGTTCTTAGAAAACCCATGCTAACCCACTCATCTCTTTCACCTTGTAGGAGGAGTACATTAGGATCACGGAGTCTGGTGAACTAGCTGTATACCTCGTGGTGAACAGAGAGCGGAGACAATGGAGACGAGAGTGACTGAGGTGACTGGCTGTGCAGAGGGAAGGCCAGCACCCTGAAGAAGAAGGAGCAGCTGGGGATCCCGCATATGCTGCTGAAGAGCCCCAGCGAGCCGTCGCTAGCTGGACCCAGCGTCTATAGACACCGGCTTTCATTCCTACAGATGACCAAGAACCAGTGTCGCTGAGGGCTGCACACGTCTAGGGAGCCGGTCGGTCACATCTACCGGCTACTGCAGGATTTGGCACCATGTGGGCATGCAAGGCATCCACTCCCATCAGCTGTCAGGGATGGACAGACAGGATGCAGGGATGATATTTCCTCCTCCTCGCTGAAGGCGTGCATCCAATGTGGCTGTTCTGTGGAGGTGCCTTGAGAGAGAGGGATGGGTGTACCTGCAAGGTTCCATGGTCTGAGGACTGATGTGTAGAGGAATGTTGGGGAATTAGTGTGAGGGGAGGACCCCAAGAACAAGGGGTCACAGTCTCAGGATACGGGGTAGACCATTTAGGGCTGAGATGAGGAGAAACGACTTCACTCAGAAGGTGGTGAATCTATGGAATTCTCTACCACAGGGGGCTATGGAGGCCAAGTTGCTAAATATATTTAAGAAGTAAATAAATAGGTTTCTGGAATCTGAAGGCATCTAGGGGTATGGGGTGAAGGCAGGAGTGTGGCGTTGAGATAGAGGTTCAGCATGAGCCTATTGAAAGGTGGAGCAGGCTTGAAGGGCTGAATGGCCAACTCCTGCTTCTATTTTCCATGTTTCTAAGGATTAGAACTGAGGAGGTGAGAAGGTTCTAAGCCATCATTGTGCAGATTATCAACTCTCAGTGGCTGCTGACATCAAGTCAACATGAGTAATTATATGCGATGTGGCTGGATGATATTTAATATTGCCTCCAGGTAACTGGGAGATCTCCATCGCATCATCTCCATTGGCCACGCATGTCGGTACCCAGCTTATCTCCAGTGCATCCTCCTCTGCAGCTGTCAGTATGGAGGTGACTGGAGGGCCACTATCTGGCCCTCTGCCTCTCTCGTGTCCTATGATCTCTTCTCCTCCCAGGATAGAAAGGAAAGTGTAAGGAGTACGATCTGTGGGATATGTTGAGAAGATAGAAGACCAACATTTGTGCAGGGTCACTGTGAGGATGGCAATCGCTGAAGGCGTGCATCCAATGTGGCTGTTCTGTGGAGGTGCCTTGAGAGAGAGGGATGGGTGTACCTGCAATGTTCCATGGTCTGAGGACTGATGTGTAGAGGAATGTTGGGGAATTAGTGTGAGGGGAGGCTGCACTTGAATGTGCCATGTCACTCACTTTCCCTGCCCAATCAGCTCATTAAAAATCTTATGCCGCTGTATCCAGGAGGAAGGCACCTAATCCGGTTGCTTATGTCCCCTCTCACTTCCCACCAATCCTGTTCTCTGTGACTGCCTTCTTGCTCGGATCCATGGGGAACAGAATCTCCCTGCCGGCCCTTCCAGCTCGAAGCATGATAAAGAGGAAACATCTTAGAATTGTGATGCAGTCTTACCACATTGATACTCCATCTGTGAAGCTCCTGACTCTGTTTTGACACTTCTAGATTGTCTCCATTCTGAACCTTTAAGTAATGGATCTGAAACAGGCTGCTGTGGGTTGACATAAAGCCCACCCACTGAAATTGTTCAAGAAACCTGGGAATCAGGTACAAACGCTGTGGTTTAGTTAAAAAGTGACTAACAAACACACTGCTGAAACCTCCTGATTCCCAAGGTGCTGTTAGCCTCCTCCATCAGGTCAGACAGTTGACATTCAGCCTGTCATGTCACCAAAGCTTAGAAAAATTCACAATCATCATTGTATTTCAAAACCAGTTTATGTGCCTTTGAGCCCTGGTGAGACACACAAACTGAGTTGTAGTGCCATGTTACATTGAGGCAATGATGTACTATAACAGAGGATAGTTTAATGCAGATCACTCCTGCGCATCTCCAGATGCCCAGCTCAAAAGCAACACAGGCTTAAACTCTGGTTACCGAGGAAACCTCACACTCCAAGGTACAGGAAATTCAGAGAGAAAAGCCAATCTTAAAAAAAGCAGATGAGAATATGGGGCAGCCATTTTAATTCACAAATGTTTAAGTATGCACTGGGGAAGCAGGCTTGAGGGGCCAAATGGCCTATTCCTGCTTCTAATTCATATCTTTGTATGTTCATATGTACATGCTTTCTGATGCTTGCTGACATTATTGTCAGTCACGTGAGCAGCTCCTGACACCTAACTCCATTTCTCTGCCAACAGCTCGGCTGTTTCTATGCTACCAGACTGGTTTTCAACTTTCAGTTCTGGATCGGTTTTAACTTCCTCCAACCAAATATTGAGATGACTGAAAGTCTCATTTTTGGCCCAAAACACAAACTCTGTCCCCTCACCATTGATTCTATCCCCCTCCCAGGCCACTGTCTGCGGCTGAAACTGAGATTTCAAACTTTGGTCTCCTGAGTTCAGTTTCTGGTTGCTAATGTACACCTTCACTAATATTGTCTACCGGTGCCTCCTCCCTCACCCCACAACCACTCCTATCCAGCCCGCCTGCTGCTTCAACTCTTACAGGTCTTTGTTGCCTCCAGCCTTGACTACTCCAATATTCTTCCAGACAGCCTCCCACTCCCCATCTTCTGTATACTTCAGCTCATTAAAAGCTCTGCAGTCCATTTCTTCTTCTGTACAAGCTCTAACTGTCCATTTTCCTCGTCCTCACTGACTTACATTGACTCCTGATCTTCCTCATTCTCAGATTTAAAAATATCATTCTTGCATTAAAATCCTCAATGACCTTTCCTGTCCCTGTATTGCTGGAACATCCTCTATCCCTACATCTCCCCTGAACTGTCTGCCATCTTGAGCATTCCTCTCTTCCTTTGTCTGGCCGGTGATGGTTTTCTACTCTCTGGCCTTTCCTCCTTAAGCTCCTCCATCTCTCCAACTCTTTGGCTTGCTGTGTGTTTTTTTTATATTCCTGAGTCTGTGAAGCACCTTTGCCCAATTTTGAAAATCAATTAAGGCCTCATATAAACCCAAGCTGTTGTTCTATATTCAGGTACTCATAAAAATTAGGGATCTTAATTAAATACATAAGTAAAACATTGAAAATAGCTTCCTGAAAAAGTAAGAGTTTTATAAAGTATCCCTCGACAATGTTCTTATTAACTCCTTCAATCTACACTTTCCAAAGATGCCTTGGCAGTTGTTTTTATTTCAAAAGCTGAAAATTTTAAATTGGCATTTGATATTTAGTAGATATATGATTCCTGAAACAATTACCTCCTATTTTCATTATTTTTAATTTTAGTCCTGCCACCCTGATGTTTAACACTATTTTATTTTGCAACAATTAATATTGAAAAGACATTTATACTTAGATTTCCTCATGGGATATTTTGATCCATTAAGAACTCTCAGGGCAATTATTGATAAAAAATAAGAAAGACATGCGATTATATAGAACCTTTCACCATCTCAGAACATTTCAAAGTGCTTCAAAATCAATTAAGTACTTAAAAAAAACTGTTAAAATGAGTCCCGCCCTCACTCCACAAATACTGCTAGACCGCCTGAGATATTTCAGCATTTTCTTATATGGGTTAAAATGTCTTCCACAGTCTGAAGGCCGTTGAATTTTAAGGAGAAACAATTTCCTTTCCACTGATTCCGAGGAGATAATTGAAATAATGACTTCGTTTCAGAAAAGTTAGGCTGGAAATCTTTTACTGAACTCACTCATTAGCTAACTACGTTTCAAAAGAAGAATCATTGATCAGGTCCCCGGAGCATCAATTCCTTTGATTACTTCTTCTATTACTCAAACTAGTAGCCCAGGGAATAGGAACAAAAAAATCAATGAAGGAAGCGCGGGGTAGATTGAACGTGTAAGATGGGCGATATTGATTTGGGTTCAAATTTTCCAGCGTCTCCAATTGTATCATTAACAGTTTCTGCCTTTTTGTTAAACAGGATTCAGACTATTAAAAGTAAACTCATTGGAACTTTTTCCTCTTAAGAGAAAATAAGGCAGATATTGGCCTTGTGCTATAGGGCATAAAGGCTGATAAAGGAACAGCCCATGTTAGGACTGACTGGATATTTACCATTGATTCAATGGAGAGAGAGCTAGATCAGACTGGCCATTCACTACCGTTGTTTTACAAGATTTAACCCGCTATCTTTTGTTTTTATTCAATAACAATTGACATCCTGGTTAAATGCCATCATTATTAAATGTTTATTTGTGGTTTTAATCAGAAGTTCGGCTACCCACTTTTGCAAAAAAAAAGACAATCTATAAAATGTTGGTTGTAATAGTTGCGACAGGTCAATGGAGGCTGACAGTATAATTACTGTGCCTGGATAGCTGATACTACAGGAAACATGGGGCTAGATCTTGCCTTTGTGTAAAATGGATGCTAGTGAGTTGGCAGCTCATTTTACATCCCTCATTTTTTATTCCCATTGATTTTTATTCTCGTTCCCATTAAAATAAAGCTCGGGAGAAATGTAAAAGGTGCTGCCAACTTACTATCATCCATTTTAAGCAATCTCTCAAAATCAACATTTTCCCCCATCGTGTATTGGGGACGAAGAGTCTTACTCTGTAGAGAAAAACAGTCACAATTTCCTCGGAGAGGGTGAAATCTTCCTCATGGTTTGTCATGTTTCAGTTAATTGTTTCCTGCAGGACCTGAGAAAGAAGATTTAATCCTGGGAAGTTTCCCTTCAATGTCCGCAGTGCACTCCCTGATATCTCACACAATTGCCCGACTTTCATGGGTGGGTCTGGACAGGAAGCGGTGGAATTGTATCCTGGGCGATAGTGCAAAATCTATAATGATAGCGAATTCTTTGTGAATTCCACTCGATTTTCCATTGTCTTGAATGGGAATGCTGATACTGCCCAATGTTAATTTCTATCCCTCAGTATCAGCAGGATTTTGGACTCCCGGGGAGGGTCATCACAGCCAAACACTACCCTGAACTCCACACATGAAGATTTTCCGAAGGAGATACTGTATCGGAACCGGGGATTTCCTGGCTAATTCCGCCCCTTCTGGTCAAGAACAACGTGATAGGAACCGACCGCCCGGTCTGCAGAAATCATCTCCTTCAGCTTGGATCTGGAATAGAATCTGAGACCTTCCTACTCTTCCACACAGTTTTCAGCAAGCGGGACATTGATTATTGTTAACTGTAATCAGAAACAGATTGGGAATTGCATTTGATTCAACCTTTAATGTATTTCTCAGGTTACCCCCAGTCTGTAATAATAGCTGGGTCATCGGCGAAATTCAGTTAGTTCAGTAAACAAGGTTAAATCGGACTCCAGTCCAACTATTGAAGCAAATGTAATCTACTCTCAGTCTTATCAATAAACACATATCTGGTAGATTGATTATAGGGATCTTTGCTGACAAGTTTTTTGGACGCCTAGACCTACAGGTGAAATCTGGTTCTCAATATTGCACTGTGTTGCTCATATGTAGTGAGACCCCAGCACTACCCACCACTCCCCTACCCCAAAAATAACTGAATAGTTTCAGGTGCCACGCAGTGAGGAGGGAGATAACCGCTCTTCACCCGCAGACACATCACAAACAGCATTTAACAAAAAAAAAACATTTAATATCTCCAAACATGTATCTGATCAACTTTTCCTCCTTTGAATGAATTTTGAGTGCCAGCCAATGTTGAGTCAGAAGGGAATCAAGATAGAAATGTAAAAGTATTTAAGGCTGTGGAAGGAGGGGAGGGGGCAGGCAAAGCAAAGGAGAAAGTCAGTGATAGGCTGGAGGGGAGGGGAGATTAAATAATAAAAGATTTCATGACGCAAGAGCCAAAGAGACTGGTAATGGATACAGAGCAGAAAGAAAGTTTGTGTTCAAATGAAGCATGAATGGAGACATAAAAAGCGCCTGAATGCGACGTGAAGGGATATAAAAAGAAACAAGACAAAGACCGAGCCGGCAAAGCAAAAAGAAAACACACATAGACCAAGATGGAGGCAGCGGTTCTGATCTAAAGTTGTTGAGCTTGATGTTGGGTCCACGAGGCTGTAGAGAGCGAATTGTAAGGTCCTGTTCCTCAAGCTCGTGTTGAGCTTCACTAGAAAACTGCAGAACTCCACAGCTGAAAGGTCAGCCTGCGGCCATGGGGGAGAATTAAAATGAGTAGCAACTGGAAGCTCAGCGTCCTGCCTGCGGATTGAACAAAATGGGGCTGTTCTGCAAAACGGTGGCCCTGGTCTGCATTTGGTCTCCCCAGTGCAGAGCAAACTACATGGTGAGCAGTGAATATAGAATACTTAATTGAAAGAAGGACAAGTAAATCACTGTTTCACTTGGAAGAAGCATTTGGAGCCATAGTTGGTGAGAAGGGAAGAAGTGAAGGAACAAGTACCCCCTGTGCTTGCCCAGAAAGGTGCCATTGGGAAGGGAGGGGGTGTTAGGGATGGCTGAGGTGTAGACCAGGTTATCGCAGAGGGAATGGTAGCCCCTCTGGAATGCTGAAGGGGGAGGGCAAGGAAAAAAGTGTTTGGTGGTGGCATCATGCTGGAAGTGACAGAAATGGTGGAGGATGATCTGTTGAATATGGAGTTTGGTGGGATGGAAATTGAGAACAAGGGATCCCTCTCCTGCTTCTGGGAGGGAGGGGAAAGAGTGAAATGGGAAATGGATTGGACAGGTTGAAGGGCCCCATCAACTACACTGGGTGGAAATCCTCAGTTGAGGAAAAGGACATATGGCAAGTACAAGAATGTTGCATCATCAGAACAGATGAACACTGAATATCGGCTATTTATATCAATATGAGTTTTTTCTAAAATAAATCATTTGGCCCATAGTGAGAGTGAGCAGTTGGCATTTTCCTTTCCTGGGAAAAAGTTCCTCTGATTGCTATTTCTAGTGAAATCTTTTATGGCTTCTCTTAAAACCTTTCCACTATTTCCCGAGAACATGGAAACCCTCCAAATATCTTTGCGAGGTATCTAATGCAGAGTGAGTAGGGAAGATCGTTGTGCCTTGTGAGATACTGTTCATCTGGAGATATCATCGAATGAACTTGTGAACCAGCTATTGCCCCAGCGATGAAACTTTCTCTGGCATTGGACAGCTTTTCACTGCCCTGATTGATTTGCCTTTCAGTGCCCTGATTGGCCATGTAGTCAGAAAATTCTGATTGGATAATCAGGGATTCCAGGATTCTTAAATTCAAGCCATAGCAAAAGAAATCTGGAATTAAATCAATGGAAAGGACAAGGTAGGTATAATGTTCATACCACTGCAGAGTGGCCACAAGGATGTCCCTGGGAATTAAATAGTGTGTAAAACTGTGATAGGAAGCAGCCAATCAGTTTGGAGCTGCAGTGCTGCCCTGGCAATGGTCAGTTTTTTCACAGGATACTAACACAAATGCCACATCAACTTTCGATGGTACTTTCTATGACTGCCATGACCACCTTAATGGGGAAAGAGGTTTCGATTCTGGAGAGGAAGCCTGAGAAAAGGCTACCACATACAAGGAAGGCAGCAGCCGCAGAAATTATCCGATCCCGACTCAAGGAAATAGTACTGAAAAATAACAATCCGGGACTCTTTCGAGGCCTGTAATTTGAATGAGTACACTTTAAATCCTTTAGTGAGGACCTATTGAAGAGCAAGTCTGGTGCCAGCAGCCACGATAATACCAGCTCCAATAGCGTACATTAAAGCTGCTGCAGCTAAAAAGCTTGGAGTTGGATCTTGGAATCAAGCTGGATGTCCACCGCCTGTCACAGCCCCTGCCTCTGAGTGTCCTGGGGGCCCGAAGCATTTATTTTGAAAGCAGGCCATCACCTGAATACTCCAGCCTGGAATAATGGAATAGGACCCTGGTTCTATTTTGTTGGTTTTCAGAACTGATTAAGAGGGACGGGCAGGGGTCCTGGTTGAGGGCCCTGTCATCTGTAAAATGGGATTAGTGTGGTCAGATCTTTGTTAGCCATTGCTGAGATGGTGGGCCGAATGGCCTCCTTCTGTGCTGTAAATGCCTATGGGCCATTCGGCCCATCATCTCGGCACTGGTCAACAAAGATCTGACCACACTAATCCTATTTTACAGATGACAGGGCCCTCAATCATGTCTGACCCATCTCCTGCGCCTCTGCCCTCACACATTCCTCTCCCTCCCAGAACCATGATAGGGTCCCCCTTGTCCTCACATTTCACCCCACCAGCGCTTTGCTTGCACCTCCCTCAATTTAGTCTATGGCATTTGCTGCTCCCAATGCAGTTTCCTCTACATTGGAGAGACCAAACGCAGACTGGGTGACCACTTTGTGGAACACCTTCGGTCTGTCCACAAGCATGACCCAGACCTTCCTGTCGCTTGCCATTTCAACACATCACCCTGCTCTCATGCCCACATGTCCGTCCTTGGCCTGCTGCAATGTTCCAGTGAAGCTCAAAGCAAACTGCAGGAACAGCACCTCATCTTCCGACAAGGCACTTTACAGCTTTCCGGATTTAACATTCAGTTCAATAACTTCAGACCATGAACTATCTCCTCCATCCTCGCCCCTTTTCTCATCCCTTTTTCAAGATTCATTTTTATTTTTTATCCACTTATTTTTATTTATTTTCATTTTTATTCATTGTTTTAACTCCACCTGTTTTCCTATTTTCGATCTTTTTTCCCACCACCGTCCCATCCCCCCACCCCACAAGGGCTGTCTGTCACATGCTCATGTTGTTCTTTCCAGAGTGCTTATCCTTGTCATGCTATTATCATATTCTGCTTTCTTACATTAATGCCACCATCAGCATCTCCTTTAGCTTGTACCACTACTATTAACTTTGTCCTTTTGTTCATGACATTTTTGTCAATCTCTCCTTTGCCCCAACCTATCACTGGCCTTCTATCCAGCTTCACCTGCTCCAACCACCCCCCCCCCCCCCCCCCCCCCCCAACCCCACCCCACTTAAGCAGTATAATTTTCATCACATTTTTATGTCTCTAGCTTTGAAGAAGGATCATACGGACTCGACACATTAACTCTGTTTTTCTCTCCACAGATGCTGTTAGAGTTGAGCTTTTCCAGCATTTTCTGTTTTTGTTCCCATTTCCCAGTGCTTGGCCCATAGCCCTGGAGGCTATGGTAACGCAAGTGAATATCTAAATACTTATTAAATATTACGAGAGTTTCTGACTCATCCATCCTTTCAGGCAGTGAGTTCCAGACTTCCACCACCCTCTGGGTGAAAACATTTCTCCTCAACACCCCTCTTAGCCTTCTATCTCTTACCTTAAATCTATGCCCCCTGCTTATTGACCCCTGTTCTAATGGAAAAAGGGCCTTCCTTTCCAGCCTATCGATGCCTCTCATAATCTTATACACCTCTATCAGGTCCCCTGTCAACTTTCACTGCTCCAAGGAAAACAACCCCAGCCTATCCAATTTTCCTCACAGCGCAGACCCTCCAGCCCAGGCAGCATCCCGGTAAATCTCCTCTGCACCCTCTCCAGCACAATCACATCTTTCCTATAATGTATTGTGCCGCTAGAGGTGAAATTCTTGCACTGATGCAAGATGAACAAAAGTGAAGGCATTTGTCAAGAATGTTTTCACTAACCAAGAATGAAAGTTTGAGGTTTGAAGATGATCAGATATCATCGTAGTTCCAACCATAAACAATGCCGACTAGCGATCTGGCAGCATTATTCCCATGACCCGCTGAGCAGCTTCCAGGAAACCAAAGTCTTTGGGTTCAGGGGGAGTATGGTTGCAAAGCTGAAACTTGAAGGAATTGTCGGAAGGCACCACCAGGAGTGGAGCCTGCAGCTTAATTTGACTCAACATGGGTAAGTTCACCTGGCCGATCACAAAGGGTTGACAGATTGAGAGCTCCTTCTCGATTCTGTGGGTGCTGGTGCATGGCCATTCTTAGTTTGTGGGGCAATTTGTCTGGCTAATTCCAATAACAAATGAGACTCCTCCATGCTGAATAGTCACGTGATCCCTGAGCGGTGTAAATGTTTTGAGGGGTATTTAACCTCCGGCTCCACTTATTCAATTTGTTCTTTTGTGACTTTAACCATTCAGGTAGTAGGAGACAATTTAGTCAGGAAACTTCAATAAGTTAAAAATGAATACTTATCACAGCAAGGCAACAGCTTCACAGGTGTACCACGGTTCTTGCTTCCCAGTTCAGCTTTGGGCGCAGATCAATGCTCGGTCTTCTCTCTCACTGGAGTCTTCTGCTTTCAGCTGACAAGCAGTCTTCAGTTCCAAATTCAGTGTGATTTGGTCAGTGAGAGCTGATTATTAATTCTTTCCAAGCCACAACCCACAGCATTATCAATGTTATTGCATTCTGATTGGCCTAAACGAGACAAAGCTATTTTCTAATTGGCTTAAGGGGTGCGTGATCAATCTCTGATTGGTCCTCAAGGATGATGGGCTTCAATTGATGTCTCTTCCCACTGTCTTCTTTCTGACTTGTTTCTTAAAGTGCCAATTACCTGTAGGACCATCCTCTTCATTAACATTTGTTTCTGTCACTTTTATGACTTCTCGCTAAGGTAAAGGGATGTTTTATGATATCTTCCTTTGACCTTTTGCTTGGGATGGGGGAAGTATGTTGTCATGACCTCATGAATGATATCTTGAGCTCATCGTCTCAGACTTTGCTTCATTGGTGTAGCTTCCTCATTAAATCAGAACATTTATCAGTGACTGTTTGTTTCGGAGACCATTTGCTAGATGCTGTTTTTCTCTCTGTGGTTGTTGGTAATTGAAATGAGTTACTTTACTTTTAAAACAAAGGATAGAATGGAAAGTTTGCTTATAATCTTAAAAATATGTAGGCCTAATACAGAAGATTACAAAGTACTAACAGAAGATTACAACATAGCTAATACTTAAAAGTTATAGACGGTATAAAATATGTGTTTAAAATGTAAGGTAGTAAAGTCTCCTTATACATTCAATTAATACATAGTCTTGAGTGATACAAGTCTAGAAGGATTATAGTTACAAAACTAGTCACACATTGTTACAGAAGTCAATTCTAATACAAAGGATACATTGAAACAAATGTAATTGTTTTCTTCTAAAACACTACGAATTAAAACTAACCTAATGTAGAACACAAAACAAAAACAGAATTACCTGGAAAAACTCAGCAGGTCTGGCAGCATCGGCGGAGAAGAAAAGAGTTGACGTTTCGAGTCCTCATGACCCTTCAACAGAACTAAGTGAATCCAAGGAAGGGGTGAAATATAAGCTGGTTTAAGGTGTGTGTGTGTGTGTGGGGGGGGGGGGGGGGGTTGGGTAGGGGGCGGGAATTGGAGGGGGGTGGTGTGGTTGTAGGGACAAACAAGCAGTGATAGAAGTAGATCATCAAAAGATGTCACAGACAACAGAACAAAAGAACACATAGGTGTTGAAGTTGGTGATATTATCTAAACAAATGTGCTAATTAAGAATGGATGGTAGGGCACTCAAGGTATAGCTCTAATGGGGGTGGGGGGAGCATAAAAGATTTAAAAATATTTTAAAATAATGGAAATAGGTGGGAAAAGAAAAATCTACATAATTTATTGGAAAAAACAAAAGGAAGGGGGAAGAAACAGAAAGGGGGTGGGGATGGAGGAGGGAGTTCAAGACCTAAAGTTGTTGAATTCAATATTCAGTCCGGAAGGCTGTAAAGTGCCTAGTCGGAAGATGAGGTGTCGTTCCTTCAGTTTGTGTTGGGCTTCACTGGAACAATGCAGCAAACCAAGGACAGATATGTGGACAAGAGAGCAGGGTGGAGTGTTGTAATGGCAAGCGACAGGGAGGTTTGGGTCATTCTTGCAGACAGACTGCAGGAGTTCTGCAAAGCGGTCGCCCAGTTTACGTTTGGTCCCTCCAATGTAGAGGAGACCACAGCTCCCGTAATTCACAGCAATGTAGAACACAGCTGTTGTTATTCTTTCTCTCCTCTCTATACAATTAATCCCTCCTAACTTTCCTTTGCTGATAACACCAGGTTTTGACAAGATTTTATGATGGGGTGGGGTGGAGGTCTAAGCTTGCCCATTCAAGCTTGAAGGCGGAAACTCAATATGTCTCTGTGATATGGAGCTAAGTGTAACAGGGGCCTCTTCAGCAGGTGTTCTGTAATTAACGTACCAGTATGTTACCTCCCTGTGTCTAAAATCTCCTGGTGCCTTTCTCTGTCAAATGAGGCTTAGCAGGGTGACATATTAAATGCTAGAGTCCTCTATTGGTTACAGTTTAAGAGGATAATATACCATAAGGTTAATTGGTTCATATAGTTTGATTGTGTGATCTAAACTAAAGCCCAATCATTAAACATCAATTTCCCTACAGTGGCCCACATCCAACTTCTGAGATAGACAGGTAGCTACAGCCACAGGAGATTGAGCAATAACTGCTCTGAAATGCCCTTAGGTGTCCGGGGCTGCACTGAATAGATCAGCCTGTGTCCACCCGGCGCTGCCACGTGTGGCTAACCCGTTGAACCCCATTGGTGATAGGGATTGCAAATTGCAATTATTTCCCATGAACCAGGAGAGCGCAGAGATTGAATCCCGCTTTCCGTGTTTTAACTCTGGGGGCAACAAGCAGCTCCCTTTTAGGGATTGTAAGCGAGGCCAAGGGGCATCGATGGGGAGCAGAATCAGCTCGCCGCGATCGAGAGGGGCAAGACCAGGAAGCCGTTGTGTTCAGCCCAAAGAGAATGAATGGGGAGCAGTGCTGCCCTCTGTGCCTGGCTATGGAATAATGCTGGTTCATGATTTCTGCCCCTGGCTTTGCGGGAATGGCTGCCTGTGGTCGGATGCCTTTCACTCGGGAGTCCCACTTCCGATTCAGGTCGGGGATGGCTCGTTGGAAAGAGCTGAGCCTCCTGCACACCAGATACTTGAGGGGCTCAAGCAGCTCGGACGGTGTCAAAGCCAAGTCGGCTGGAGCTCGGGCAGCCGTCCGGGAAAGGTCTGAATGCAGTGGATTCTGTAGTTCAAACTCAATTTTCAATGAACTCTGTCCACGTGTGATGTTTAATACAATGGAAGAAATATTGCTCATTAAAGCTTGGTCCAATTCAGTCTGGTTTATTGCAGCGTTGAAGTGGACTCAGGAGCACCAGCTCTCTCCTTTCCCTGGGATCACACGGTTAGTGTGGGCTGGTGTGTGGCATTTAGCGAGGAAACGAGGAAAATACCTTTCATTTTTGATGAGTTTTTCCAATCGTAGCTGCCTGGTGTGTTCTTTTTTATATTTGACCAAAATTATTTTGTTCCTGTCCTTGGCGCAGCCCAACTTTCACTTACTGAAAATACCTTTACTTAAAATCTCTGCATTATTTGCTTTTTGCAAGAAAAATAGAAAATGCTGGAAAATCTCAGCAGGTCTGGCAGCGTCTGTGGAGAAAGAACCACAGTTAATGTTTCAAGTCCCTGTGACTCTTCTCGAAACGTTAACTGTTTCTCTCTCCACAGCCGCTGCCACAGATTTCCCAGCATTTTCTGTTTTTATTTCAGATATCCACAATCCGCAGTATCTTGCTTTCATCTTTTGCAACCTGACCCTTTCGGGCAATTGTTATGTGTCCAAATCTTTCAGTAATTTCTCCCCTAACAGGAATATATAAACGCCTGTTCCAGAACTCACTTCTCGATGTTATTAAATGAATGGGTCGGTTGAGGTTTCCTTTCTGCTGGATGATTCTCCAGTGTTTTGGCTTTGAAACTTGGAAATGTGTCCAGTGCTAATGGGAAAGAAAAACTCGCCTCACAGAGGGGTCACCGTAACTTCGGCGGAAGTGCCGCGGGAACCCGAGGAAAACGGAAGTTCCCACCCCCCCCCCCCCCAGCTCTTCAGCAGCCCCCATCCACCCACACCCCTGTCCGCCCGCCCCACCCTCCTGCCCACTACCTCCACCCAACCCCATCCTATCCTCCTGTGCCTCCCTGCGTGCAATTTGAGAGGAACCTGAAGTCAGGGTTCCTGCAACCACTGTGTCTGAGGGAATATTAAAATATTAACAAAATGTCTCGTGGGGTTTTCTTTCCAGTGGAAACAGAGTTGCTCCAAAGGGAGACTCACCATCTGCAGAATGAAGGGTAGCTAATTTTAACAAGGCTGTAGGTCAATCCAACGTTCCCCAAAACAGAGATTCGCTATGTTGGCAATTTCCAGTAAAATTTCTAAGCACAACTTTAGCCAGCAAAAAACAGGAAATCTCTCACATTGAAATCAAGTCTTAATGAACACATATCGGGCCGGGTTTTGACCGTTTGCCGATTGAAAGCCAGTTAGAGCCAGTCGGCCGCCCCTTTTCCCTCTCCCTGATTTTTCTACATTCCCGTTGGAGTTGGAATCAGCAACTTGCTCTCAGCTGCTCCCCCTCAGCACAGAGAGAGAGAGGGAGAGTTCAGGCCGCCTTGCAGCGTAAAACCAAATTGTCAACAGGTTTCTATCTAACTGATCGCACTGGAACAGTCACTGCTCCATAAATCGGCAATCTCACCCCGAGGCTGCTTTGGTGCTGGAACTACATACAAAGACCTGGGCAGCTACTCCATCCCCACACTCTCCACTTTCTCGTTGACCTTTGACCAAATCCCTGATACCCAATTAGCACCAGCATCTGAACAAGGACAGGGCGCTACACTGAGCTGCAGCTGCAGCCGGAATCTCTGAAGCCCAAACTGAAGAGACCGAGGGCTGCCCTCTTTTCCAGAACATTATCCCGTCTCTTTTTCCTTTCAGCGACCTCCAGAAGCTGTCGGTCACGGTGTCGCCACTACTCAACCCCGAGCAGAATTTTCCAGACAAAAGCAAATAAGCTTCGGTGCAGATGGCGGGACCCGTACGACAGCATTTAAAATGGCGCACGCGCTGATGTCGGGACTAGCGTCTCGACGTCAGCGCGCGCGCCATCGCGATATTTAGCTGGGCAGGCGCATGATGAAGCGCGACGCGCGCCTGCCATTAATTAACGGGCTTATTAAGGTCCTTAACTCGGAAATGGACACCGATTTTGAGGCGTCTGTGCAATCTTCGGCTTGGTGCTCAGGCGCCATTTGGCACGGCGCGGAGGAGCTTTCTCTATGGACTGCTGCTGCACACCTTCCATTTTCTCGCCCTTGTCCGCCGCCCGGACACGCCCTGGTGTGCCTTGTTGCCGTCAGGTGGCAGAGGCCCCCGATGGGAGGCCCTCTACGGAGGTGTCCTCCCTTTTTCTATCGGGGACCTGGGTTGGAGGGTGTTGCATGCAGCAGTCCCGTATAATCACAGAATGCATAGGTTCACGGACTCCCAGGACACCTGTCCTTTTTGTGGTCTTGTGGAGTCCGTGGACCATGCTTATATAGAGTGTGTTAGGCTGCACTCCCTTTTTAGTTATTTAAAAAACCTTTTATTAATGTTTTGTTTACACTTCAGCCCCATGCTCCTGATCTATGGGCACCCGGTGCAGAAGGGGGTCGGGAAGGAGGAGGACCTCCTCGTGAACCTGCTCCTGGGCCTGGCCAAGTTGGCCATTAACATGTCCAGGCAGCGGGCGCTCAACGGGGAAGCCCCGCCCGATTGTTTGTCCCTCTTCCGCGGCTACGTTCGCGGCCGGGTGTCTTTGGAGAGGGAGCACGTGGTGTCTGCTGGCACTCTTGAGGCCTTTTGTGCTCGGTGGGCACCGCGGGGACTGGGGTGCTTTATTGACCCCTTTAATCACATTTTGGTTTGAAGTTGTAAGTTTCCTTTAAATTTTGTCTTTAGTTTTACATCTGACCTGAATTAGGGGCTGTGCTTGATTTGTCCTCATTTTGTTGATTTGGTTTAATTGGTTTAACCTGAAAGATATTTGGTGCTCAGGTGCAACGGGCAGGTGGGTAAGTGACTTTTTAACAAAACTCATCAACGGGCAGGATACGTGGGGCAGAATTTTGCCCTTGGCTGGTGGGCAGGACCCACCGGCTCGGCAGCAGGTGGACAGCCAAACTCCGCCCCTGAAACGGGGCCTGCCGCCATTTTACGTTGGCCTGCCCAGCAGCCTGCCCGACAGGAAGCGCTAAGTGATTCCTGTGTGGTAGGTGAGGGATTCCCCATCTGTCAAAGTGCGCTCTTTCGCGCATGCGTGCAAAAGAGCGCACAGCCCCCTGAGACTAAGTGCTGTCTCAGAGAGATTGGTGACAGTTTAAGAGCAGAATTTTCCGTTTGCCGGTCGGTCAGGCGGGCCAGACCGACTCGGCGGTGGGCGGGTGGCTGATTGCCGCTGAAGAAACGTGCCGCACTGCCTTTTTCCGCAGGCAGGCCTATTAAAGCCCACCCAGCGGGTAAGCGACTCCCATAGAGAACGAGAAAATAGTCGCGGGGGCAGGCGGCCTCAGACTGCCAGTTCCAATGGGGAACCGGCAGCCTGTTTAAAGAGTGGCCAGGCAGCCTGCTTGAGGCAGTGCACCATGGCCACTCGTGGAGAGAGGGAAGGAGGTGCAAGTGGAGAGCAGCATGAGCAGGAGGAGAGGGACAGGCTGCAGGAGAGGCCAGCAGGGGGCCACTGTGCCCCCCCCCCCACCCCCCCAATTTTCCTACGTATGCCTTGCTAGGCATCCGTCGGCACCTTCTGTATCCGAAGGATGGAAGGAGGAGGGGCCCCCCCATGTCACCAGCCAGGCGTGGGAGGAGCTGGGTGACGCTGTGAGCACCCATGATGATGTGCGGCGCACTACTGGTGTAGGAAACGATTCAATGATTTGCTGTGCTCTGGACGTGTGAGTACCATGTTGGTCTTGGCCATTTGACCCAGAAGGCAGCCTTAGCCTTTGACCCCCCCCCACCATGTCTTGCTGTCATTACTGCAGAGGGCATCAGTCACATGTTGAGTGGGCAAATGGGTACTGACCATGTTTACATCAGCCTTAGTGGCTGAGAAGAAAAAAGGTTCTCCCCACAGCATATCTTGGTCTTTGTGGCATTTGAGTAGTCTGCGGGCAACCTGCAGGGGAGGCCACTATACACATACTCAGAACTCCAACACAGGTCTTATTGATGGTAATGAGATGGTGCAAGTGGTGCTTCATGGTGTTTTGGGCAAGTACCATCTGCTGGCATTGGTGCCACACCTTGTTGCGCCTCCTTGCTATGGGTGCTAAGACCCGTGTGATATTCAAAGTGATAGACGCCAAATGTGTCCCAAGGTGGCCGTTGGGGGAGGGGGTTGGGAGCAGCCATGCTATCTTCTGAGGACTGATCACCAGTGGTGTGAACAGGAGCCGCTGGAGGCCTCAGATGGGCCACTGTGGTTGGGGTGCGGTATGTGTGTGCAGACTACATGAGCAAGCAGCCCCAATAAATCCTCTCCTCTGTTTTGCAGGCAAAAACTCACCACAATGCCCGGGAGTGCCAGAGGACTGGAGGTGGGCACGCCCTCCTGCAGTGCCTCATGCCTTTTGAAGAGCAGGCCATGGAGTTGGGCAGCAGTCAGGAGGTCAGGGCGGCCGGGGGTGGCGAGGCTGGGGTCCAGTGGGCAGGTATTTGAGGTCCACAGTCTCATCCACTCTGTCTGCCCACCATCCAAACCACTGATGGTTGCTGCAATCGTTAATGCTGAAGCAATGCTCATTCACAGGCTGAGACAATGTGATGTGTGGGTCATACAGAAGGGACCCTCGTCCTCTTGAGGAATCACGTCTCCACCACTTTCCAAAGTCACCTTATCCCATTTGTGACCACTGTCACATGGTCTAACATGCCATTGGATCGCTGCTGCACAGCCAAAGAGTTAATGTATCTTAGGGGGTTTGGGACCTCCAGCACCCTTTCAGCCAGTGCGCCCCACATTACTTTGTCCAAAAAGTCCTCAGCACTTCTGCTATGAACATCATGGCACTCAAATTAGATGAATGCCACCACGTTAGTCATCCCTGCACCAAGGGGAAATGTTGCCTTCTGCACATCACTGGTGATCAGTCCTCAGAAGATAGCATGGCTGCTCCCAACCCCCTCCCCCAATGGCCACCTTGGGACACATTTGGCGTCTATCACTTTGAATATCACACGGGTCTTAGCACCCATAGCAAGGAGGCGCAACAAGGTGTGGCACCAATGCCAGCAGAATGAAGGCCAGTAATGTGACCCTTCAATCTCCTGTGATCCACGGTAAATGTTGCAACTGTTTACGATGTTTCCTCAGCCCTGCAACTATCCAGGCCAGAATGCATCCAGGTCAGGTACCTCTGCACTCTCCCCACTCCTATGGTACATAACATGCCATGTGGCATTCCTGAGGCCATCTGACCAGCCTGTGTGCATGTGTGTTTAATGTTTGGGGCTCATCTTGACTCTTTTTCAACTCACCAATGTTCTTCTCCTTAGGGTCTTGAAGGGTGAGTGACTTATGAGGCTGGGAGGGAAAGGGATGAAACGTTGAACTGAATGAACGCTAACTGATACGCTGTCCTTGTTGTTAATTTCAGCATCACCACCAGAGCGACCTGCACCTCGACCCCGTGGCCCCCCCTCCACACCTGAGGGCCAACACGTGCAACTTGCGGCACATCATTTCAGCCAGCCAGGCACCAGTGCAGACACAAACACCTCGGTGGGGACTTTACCATCAGCTAGTGTCCCAGGTCATAGTGGAGAGGTCACATCATGATTACTGGAGGAGTTGGTAGGGGCAGAGAGTGCCGATGGCACCAGCAGCTGGATCGCTGCAGGGGACGAGGCACTTGCTGAGTCTGGCACTGATGACGTGCCCCTGGAGTTGTCCCCAATGCAGCAGCTGCAGGAAAGGTGGCAGGAAGCGCGTTTGCATCTGGCAGGGTTGCATGAGGGAATGGTTCAGTTGCTCTTTGCGACGGAGGAGTCTAGGCAGAGTGCACGCGAAGAATCCGCCCTCAGGGCAGAGCATCAGGATTCCTTCAATGAGAGATTGGTGACTCTCATAGAGAGGGGCTTCCACCAAATGGATCAAAATATGATTGAGTTACGCTCTGACCTGCAAGCCCTCACAGTGGTTCTGGCCACAGGTGATGTTTTCCATTGTGGGAGATGTTGTGGACACCAAATGCCGGCTCTCGGTGCCCATGCATCTGCGGTGAGCAGGGAGGTAGATTTGGACCTAACGTCAGTGCAGCAGCTGCCTGTCGTCGCTGCGAGCTCCTCTCAGGGCGCTCCGGATGAGGGCACCAGCTCCTCCGCCCCTCTGCCAGTCAACATTTCTTCCGTTGAGGCTGCGACAACTGGGGAGGTGCCACTCCCTCCCAGGCAGGGCCATCACAGGCTCCACGGGCGAGAGGTCATCCAAGGTCATCAAGGCCAATAGGACAGCAGAGTCAGCAGGCTGTCTTTCAAGCCACTCTGAGCGATGGGGCGGCACCTAGACGTAGCACCCGAAAACGTAAGCACCTTAGGCACTCCACGGGTATGTCACTGGTGATTTTGTGTTGGCCTTCGAATAGGGATCCATATTTTTATGATCGCTAATAAGTGGTGTGTGTTTTTCTTTTGGACAGAGTATAGTCCACCTTTGTATCCATGGCTGAGGGTCTTTTGTTTGTGGTGCATTTTTCTTTTTTACAGATTTATCATGAGTGTTTGAGTGGATATTGATGTTCCTGTACTAAGCCCTTATTTGCAGCTGAACAGGTGGAAGATGTGGCACCTAAGTACCGCGTGTGGAAGTGCCAGGCAATGCTGTTCCTGCTGATCCATGTGTGCGGAGCTAGCTGAAGATTCTTTGGATTAAATTGTCCCGGGTGTCCCTGCCTCCTTGGTGTAGTCGCAGGTCGGCGTGCTGCCCCTCATCATCGCCCTGTGCTTCCTCATCCTCTGAGGCACTGCTGGATTCATCATCAGGATTCAGCCTCATCCAGGGCGTCAAGGTCTTTATCGTCAACTGCATCCCCCCTTTCCAGCACAAGATTGTGCAGACCGCAGCATGCTACCACTATCAGAGATACGCGATATAGGGGGTACTGGAGTGCGCCCCCTGAGCGGTCCAGGAAACGGAAGGGCATCTTGAGAAGACTGATGGCTCTCTCCACCACAACCTTTGTGGTACCCTGGCTCCTATTGTACCACTGCTCAGCTTCTGTTTTTGGACTGCGTAGTGGCGTCTTGAGCCACCTTCGCAGGGGTTAGCCCTTGTCACCCAGCAGCCAACCATCCAGCCGAGCCAGAGCACTGAAGAGCCCTGGCACCTGGGAGTGTCTGAGGATGTAGGCGTCGTGGGAGCTGCCTGGGTACCTTGCACAGTCTTGTAGAATCTGCATCCTCCCAGCATCCACCCTGTCAAGTTCCCCCAGAACCTTATAAGTTTTGATAAGATCACCTTTCATTCTTCTAAACTCCAATGGGTGTAGGCCCAACCAGCTCAGCCTTTCTTCATATGACAAACCCTTCACCCTAAGGATCAACATTCTCTGGAGCGCATCCAATGTAATTAAATCCCTCCCTAAGTAAGGAAACCAAAACTGTGCATTGTGCTCCAGATGCAGTCTCACTAAGGCCCTGTAAGGCTGTAGCAGCATTTCCCTACTTTATATTCCATTCCCCTGGCAACAAAGGGGCCAACATTCCATTTGCATTCCTAACCACTCAGCCTTCCCCATGAAAGTTGGCCAATTGTGTGAGATATCAGGGAGTGTACTGTGGACATTGAAGGGAAACTTATCAGCACATCTGGGAGAGGACGGGTAAGGCTGGTGGGGATGGGGTCTATAGTAATTGATCAAAGTAATCAATTATTTAATCCAATCCCGGGATTAAATCTTCTTCTTTCTCAGGTCCTGCAGGAAACAATTAACTGGAACATGACAAACCGTGAGGAAGATTTCACTCTCTCCGAGGAAATTGTGACTGCTTTTCTCTGCAGAGTAAGACTCTTCGTCCCCAATACGCGATGGGGGAAAATGTTGATTCTGAGAGATTGCTTAAAATGGATGATAGTAAGTTGGCAGCACCTTTTACATTTCTCCCGAGCTTTATTTTAATGGGAACAATAATAAAAATTAATGGGAATAAAAAATGAGGGATGTAAAATGAGCTGCCAACTCACTATCATCCATCTTACACTGTCGCACAAAGTCAAGATCTAGCCCCATGTTTCCTGTAGTATCAGATATCCAGGAAGGTAATTATACTGTCAGCCTCCACTGACCTGTCACAACTATTACAATTATTTTATCAATAGGTGGTCTTTTTTTTTGCAAAATTAGTAGCCAAACTTCTGATTAAAATGACAGAAATATTTAATAATGATAGCGGATGTCAATTGCCATTTAATTAATAAAAACAAAGTATAGGGCAGTTGTTATAAAACAATAATAGTGAATTGGCAGTCTGATCTATATCTCTGATCAACGGTCATATCTGGTGTGCTTTAAAACAGGCTGCTACCTTGTGATCAGCCATTTACAATATACAAAGGCCAATATCTGTCTCATTTCTCCTTAAAGGAAATGGTAAAATGCATATGAATAAATGTTGGTCTATTAAAAAAACATAAACTTGTAATGATTCAATTGGAGACAAGAGAAAATTGCAGTCCAGTTGTGTTTAAAGTATGATCTGTAGTCTGCAATATATTGAGAGTACCTCTTTCATCATGGAGCATGGGGGATAGATTTTCAATTTGCCATTCCAAGGTAAAACTGACATTGAAAATCAACTATTAGTTATGGAAATGGTTTGGTCAGCATGTGGGAAATAGTGATCATATTTTGAAAGTAACATATTCCAATCAGAAGCAAGAATCTTAAACAAAGTCAGTTACATTTGTACGAGAGGAGAATTGGCGAAGGTTAATTGGGTGAATAGACTAAAAGTTATGGAGGCAAATGAACAGTGGGAAACATCCAAAGAAATAATTGAAAAATACATTCCATTGAAAAACAAAAACTAATGAGAATGACCCTTCTGTGGCTCACGCGGGAAATTCAGAATAGTGTTAGATTAACAGAAGAGGCTTCCAATGTTGCAAAAAACAATGGTAAGTCTGAGGATTTGGAGTGTTTTAGAAACCAGCAGAGAGCCACCAACAAATTGATAAAAAGGGAAAAAAATAGAATGAGAATAAACTAGCCAGGAATATAAAAACAAATTGTAAGCGCTTTTATAAGTATATAAAGAGGAAGAGAGTAGCGAAAGTAAATGTTAGCCCTTAGAGGCAGAGACAGGAGAAATTGTCATGGGGAATGAAGCAATAGCAGATGCTTTGAACACATATTTTGTGTTTGTCTTCACAGTAGAAGACATAAGTTTCATACCAGAAATTGATGTTAATCTAGGGGCTAAATAGAATGAGGAGATTAATATCAGTAGAGAAAAAGCACTGGCAGAACTTGAGGGACTAAAATCTGATAAATCCCAAGGACCTGACGACCGAAAAGGTACTTTTCAAACCTATGGTTCTAAGAAAGATAACTGTAGAGAAAATGGATGTGCTGGCTATGATTTTCCAAAATTTCTTAGATTCAGGAATGGTGCTATTAGATTGGAGGTTGGAAAATGTTACACCATTTTTCAAGAAAGGAGAGAGAGAGAAAGCAGTGAACTGCAGGCCAGTTAGGCCAACATCAGTTGTTGGGGAAAAAGCTGGAATCTATTATTAAGGAAGTCTTAACAACATGCTTAGAAAAGCATGGTATGATTAGAATAAGTTAACTTGGTTTCACTAAGGGGAAAACCATTTTGACAATTTTTATTAGAGTTTTTCAGGGTGTAACCAGTGGGGTAGATAAAAGGGAACCAGTGGATGTAGTATACCTGGATTTCCAAAAGGCATTCAATAAGGTGTCACACAAAATGTTGATAGTTAAAATAAGGGCTCTTGGAGTTGGGGATAATATTTTAGCATGGATAGAAGATTTGTTAACAGACAGAAAGCAGAGAGTGGGCATAAATGGGGCTTGTTCAAGTTGGCAGGCATTGAATAATAGAGTGCCGCAAGGATCAGTGCTGGGACATCAGCTGTTTACAATCTGTATTAATGATTTAGATAAAGAGGTGGAGAGTAATGTATGAAAGCCTCCTGATGATAACAAGCTAAGTGGTAAGGTAAGCTGTGGGGGGGACACAAAGGCTGCAAAGAGAGACAGATTAATTAAGTGGACAACAAAATGGAAGATGGAGTAAAATGTAGGGAAGTGTGAAGTTAAAAATTTTTGTCACAAAAATAGAAAAGCAGAATATTTTTTAAAAGTTGTGAAACTTGTAAGTGTTGAATTTCAAAGAAACTTGGCTGTGCTTGTACAAGGAACTCAGAAAGTTAGCATGCAGGTACAGCAAGCAATTAGGAAGGAAAATGACATATTGGCCTTTACTGCAAAGAGATTGGAGGACAAGAATAACAAAGTCTTGCTACAATTGTACAGTGTTTTGGTGACCTCATCTGCACCACTGTGTGCAGCTTTGGTCTCCACATATAAGGATATAGTTGCAAAGGTTCACTGGATTGGTCCCTGGGATGCGGTGGTTGTCCAGTGCTGAGAAGGTTAGTAAATTGGATTTATATTCTCTGGAGTTTAGAAGAATGAGAGGCGATCTCATTGGGACCTACAAAGTTCTGAGGATGTTTGATAGGGTAGATGCTGAGAGATCGTTTCCACTGTTTGGGGAATCTAAAACACAGAGGCACAGTCTCAGGATAATGAGCCAATCACTTAGGGCTGAGTTGAGGAAAAATCACTTCACTCAAAAGGTTGTGAATCTGGAATTCTTTACCCCAGGCAGTTATGGATGCTTCATCCTTGAATACATTTAAGGCTGGGATAGACAGATTTTTTGGCCTCAGAGAATTAATGGATATGAGACAGGGTGGGAAAATGGAGTTGAAGCCCAAGATCAGCCATTGTGTTGAATGGCAGAGCAGGCTCGATGGGCCGTATGATATACTCCTCCTTGTCTTGTGTTCCTGGGGCTCATTTTAACCTTTGGCCGCGCTGTCAACTGGCTCTTTTTTGAATTAGCCCCGCCTGATTTTCTTCACCATTGAAGTCAATGAAAATCGGCCAGTTGTTGAGGGACGGCCAGTTCAATATCACCCATTTTACACCCTGTCCAAAGTTCAAACTGCCCCGTGCTTGCTTTACTTTGATGTTATTGTTGTTAATATTCCCTAGGCCCAAGCTTCTTCGTAGACTATAGCCAATTAGCTACATATTATCTATTATGGTGTAAAATAAACGCGTTAACTCATCCGATAATTAACTGGGAGGATTTTTAATACAAATCCCAGGCAGTAATTTTCAGGCGAAAGTTTTTAAAAACTCTCAAGACATCCGCAGATTTCTTCACTCCTCTTGCTGGATTTTCATTGTGTTTTAATGGATTTTGACCAGTCGATGTTTTTGGTGGGTCAGCTGGACAGGTGAAGACAGAAATTTCGCTGATCATATCAGACACACCGCGTGTCCAATATTAAACAGGAATCAGGGAATGGGGGTGGAGCCGGTTATTGTTCAGCTAAAAGTCATTATTCATATTTCACAAGGTTTGAAACTTGGGTGAATTTCTCCGCGAAAGACAGGAAGAGCGGAGGAAAGGGCTGGAGATTGAATCCATCACACAGGATAGTTCACCCGGCTTCATGAAAAGGGCCCAGATTGCACCCCCACAAGGTTAGACGGTACAGCTGCTGCTGAGGATGACAGAGCCCAGGAGCTCCCCCGCTTCGAGCTGCGGTTTGCAGACAGCGTCTGACTGCGATGTCAACTCTGTACTTGGAGCAGCCCCAACCCCCACACACACGCACACACAGTGAGCAGACAAATTGCCAGATCTCCCCGAAAGATCAAAGCGGAAATATTATCAGAGCTTCAATCACCACCTCCCCTCCCCAAACTTGCCTGCACAAACTCTCTACACAGCCACTGATATTCAGAGGCAGGCGGAGACTTTCCCTCACGCTGACTGTGCCGGATCCCATACAGCGTCCCTGTTGCTGAGCCTCTCACCTCCCCAACAGTGGGAGCACCTGCTCGGAGGAGATACCCCCACCACCCAAGTCCCCCCACCCCCGTCACTCCGAGTAAACAAGGAACAAGTTCAGGGAGTTTTCCCGAGATTTCCCCAAAATGTAAAACATGGGTGAATCAGTGACTCTCCTTGTGTCAGTCCCCATACCCCAGCTCCCAGTGACTCTCCCTGTGTCAGTCCCCATACTCCAGCTCCCAGTGACTCTCTCTGTGTCAATCCCCATACTCCAGCTCCCAGTGACCCTCTCTGTGTCAGTCCCCATACCCCAGCTCCCAGTGACTCTGTGTCAGCACCCACCCCCCCCTACCCCAGCTCCCAGTGACGGTCCCTTTGTTGGTCATCCCCAGAGCAGCCCCCAGTGAATCTCTGTCATCACTAAAGCAGCTCTCTGACCAACTCCAGCAAAATCCCAACCAGCTTTAGAAGCTATAGCCACCCCCCTATCCTGTTCCTCTGTAAACTCCCGAGTTCCGATCCCGAATGTGACAAAGTCCAAATCCACGACAGTGAGGCAATGTATTTCTTGTTTAGGAAACTGGGCGCAAAACAAGATTCAAAATCTGTGTTACTCCCTGTTCTGGCTTCCTGGCCTGTTCCTCAAACAAGGAGATCAATCCCTTTCTGACAGGGCCAAACCAAGGTCCGCCCCCCCTCTAGGGTCCTCCCTTTGCCCAGGACTGTCACTCAGGGTTTATCTCTTGGGTTCTCACTCAGTGTACACCACCCCTTTCTCACTCTGGGTGACTTCCACTCATCCCCCTCCATTTGAGACTAAAACTTACCAAAAATAACAAGTCTTGTCCATTCCAGTCTAACAGTATAGTAACTCTTAATTACTGCCAACCAGTCTCACTCTGGCACTGAGAATGACCTTTTATGGATATGCAGTCTCAATTCTCCAGCTTCTAATTAGGATTTAAAAATAAATTAAAATATTTTTTAAATGTTTCTTTTCTTCTTTCTTTTCCCTCTTTCTCTCAATCTGATCTTTCTTCCCCTCTTAATTTTGCTTTCTGAACGCAGTTTGAATTTGAATTTAATATCTGACACTCCCTGTTTCAGACTCTGTCCTGCTCATTACCAATTCTTCTATCTGATTGGTTAAGGAAATATTGTTACATCCTTTTCACACAATCCCAGATGTCCTGTAGAAGACACTGTGCCAGTTGGCTGTTTACCTGCCAACAATTTGCATTGGAAAACCTCTGGGCAAATGTAAATGTAACAAAGGGCTTGTTGTCTTGGAAACATGTCTGTTCAATTCATCTCCTTATTCCACGAAGAAACAAAAGCAAATCAGTTGGTAGATAATGAATTAATTTGACAATTTAATCCATTGAGGCAGAATATATCGAATGAAAGACTAAAAATGAAATTACCATCTCATCTGACAGAATCTATTCCCATGAGCCCATTGACTCAAATAAGCCACAGATTATTAATTCCGGACCAGGCTGCTGGAAGCCTCAGCATCATCACAGTGACAAGGTCAGGATGGGAAATGTGATTGTGGCCTGCCTGCCACAGGTGCAAAAGGTCCGGTTCCCCATCATGCTTCCAGCCTGAACTCCTGGTTGGTGCCCATTACCATCATTGTTGACTTGCTGTAGCCTCCAGGCACATTGCTGCCAAGGGATTGATAATCCCATTCAGAGCTGGTGACGTGGGAACTTCGAGCATTGAGAGTCCCTACTTCTCTTGTACTGCTCGTCCTGGGAGCAGAGACTGAACTTCCATCCTTTATAATACCTGCTGTAAAACTGGGTCCCATCTTAAACTCAGATCCTTCTGGCACACTCCCATTGAAGTTAAAATAGGGCGCATGTTGGGAGGCCCATGGAGTTTCTTGCCATATCCTGAATGGTGGTAGTTCTACCTCTTTTTTTGCAAAAATATACTTTATTCATAAAATATCTAAAAGAAATTACACAACATTTCAAAATGGCCATCACAGAAAGTACAATGATATCCAAATTATATATAGATAGATCATGTTGCACTCTGAGGTGCTTCAATAAATAACAGGAACATTACAGATGTTTCAGAATGGTCATACCAAAAGTGCAATGCTATTCAAATTATCTACAGATAGATCAAGTTGCACTCTGAGGTGCTTCAATACAATTGTGATACATGTAATATTTATTCCATACATTCAATGTGAGCCGTACAGCCCGAGGGATTCTACACAATTCCCAGCTTCTTGATGTACTATGGCTGAAAGACCTTAGACAACGACCTTTCCCCCATGGGCCTCTGCGTTGGCTGCCCCAAGCTTTAGTGCGTCCCTCAGCACAGCATCCTGGATCTTGGAATGTGCCAGGAGGTTTCAGCAGTGTGTTTGTTAGTCACTTTATAACTCAACCACAGCGTTTGTACCTGATTCCTGGGTTTCTTGAACAATTACAGCAGGTGGGCTTTATGACGACCCACAGCCGTCTGCTTCAGATCCATTATTTAAAGGGACCTGCAAGGTTCAGAATGGAAACAATCTAGAAGTGTCAAAACAGAGTCAGGACCTTCAGAGATGGAATAAGACTGCATCACAATTCTCAGATGTTTCCTCTTCATCATGCTTTGAGCTGGAAGGGCCGGCTGGGAGATTCTGTTCCCCATGCATCCGTGTAAGAAGGCAGTCACAGAGAACAGGATTGGTGGGAAGTGAGAGGGGACGTCAGCAACTGGAGTGGGTGCCTTGCTCCTGGATACAGCGGCATAAGATTTTAAATGAGCTGATTGGGCAGGGAAAGTGAGTGACATGGCACATTCAAGTGCAGACTCCCCTCACACTAATTCCCCAACATTCCTCTACACATCAGTCCTCAGACCATGGAACCTTGCAGGTACACCCATCCCTCTCTCTCAAGGCACCTCCACAGAACAGCCACATTGGACACACACCTTCAGCGATTGCCATCCTCACAGTGACCCTGCACAAATGTTGGTCTTCTATCTTCTCAACATATCCCACAGATCGTACTCTTCACACTCTCCTTTCTATGCTGGGAGGAGAAGAGATCACAGGACACGAGAGAGGCAGAGGGCCAGATAGTGGCCCTCCAGTCACCTCCATACTGACAGCTGCAGAGGAGGATGCACTGGAGATAAGCTGGGTACCGACATGCCTGGCCATTGGAGATGATGCGATGGAGATCTCCCAGTTACCTGGAGGCAATATTAAATATTATTTCAGCTACATCACATATACTTACTCATGTTGACTTGATGTCAGCAGCCACTGAGAGTTGATAATCTGCACAATGATGGCTTAGAACCCTCTCACCTCCTCAGTTCCAATTCTTAGAAACATGGAAAATAGAAGCAGGAGTTGGCCATTCGCCCCATAAAGCCTGCTCCACCTTTCAATAGGCTCCTGGCTGATTCCCTATCTCAACGCCGCACTCCCATGCTCTCCTCATACCCCTTGATGCCTTCAGAGTCCAGAAACTTATCTATTTCCTTCTTAAATATATTCAGTGACTTGGTCTCCACAGCCTCCTGTGGTAGCGAATTCCATAGGCTCACCACTCTCTGAGTGAAGACGTTTCTCCTCATCTCAGCCCTAAATGGTCTACCCCGTATCCTGAAACTGTGACCCCTTGCTCTAGACCCCCCTGGCCAGAGGAAATATCATCCCTGTATCCAATCTGTCCATCCCTGTCAGACTTTTATATGTTTCAATGACATCTCTTCTCATTCATCTAAACTCCGGTGAATACAGGCCTATTTGGACCAATCTCTCCTCATGTGACAATTCTGCCATCTGAGGAATCAGTCTGGTGAACATTCACTGCACTCCCTCTATGGCAAGTATATACTTCCTTAAGTAAGAATTTCAAAACTGCACACAATACTCCAGGTGTGGTCTGACAAAGGCCCTGTACAGCTGCAGTAAGAAATCCTTGCTTCTGTATTCAAGTCCTCTCACAACGAAGGCCAACATACCATTTGCCTTCTTAACTGCTTGCTGCACCTGCATATTTGCTTTCAGTGATTGGTGTACAAGGGCACCCAGGTCCCTTTTTACATCAACATTTCCCAATCTATCACCATTTAAATAATGCTCTGCTATTCTGTTTTTCCTACCAAAGTGGATAACTTCACACTTATCCACATTATGCAGCATCTGCCATGTATGTGCCAACTCATTCAACCTGTCTAACTCACCTCAAAGCCTCTTAACACCCTCCTCAAGGACAGCATTGAACAATCCCCTTTGAGTGATGAAGGAGCCTCCAAGCTCTGCTCGGCTGGATGTAGTTGCTGTATCTCGGGGGCTGTCGATGAACAGGACAATTCTGGAGCAGCATCTGAAAATATGTGAGGTTGTTCAGCCTTGCCAGTGGCACTGCACATGATTAGAGAGAGACTGGAGGAGTCAGTCTCTAACATGAGAGCCATGATGTCTCAGGCCTTTCCCCTGATATCTACATCCATAGGAAGAGTGGCCACCTGAATGGAGCATGAAACGCAGCAGATATCTGAGTGCATGTTGTCTCCCATGTTCAGACTGCCACCTTAACCAGGATGAAGGAAAGTCTCCCTTTGACAGTTTGGGAACTCACTGAAGTTCAGCAAAGTGATCTCCAGCTTTTGGCTAGGAGGAAAGTGTGGTGGGTCATGAGAGGGAAAATGGAGAAAGGACAGATGGTTAAGGGTCTCTGCTCAAAGGGTTTCCCTCCTCACCAATCAAACCCAGTGACCCCCTCCCCAGAGCCCCACATGCTGCCTCTGTCCAGATGGAAACCCTTCCACAGGATGGCTGGTGGCAACAGCTGTGAGCCACTAATAGCTGTGGTTCCAGTGAGCAGGGTGGAGTGTAGGAGCTCCCTAGGCCCCCAGCCAGCTGTCAGCAAGCTGCCTACAGGCACCTGTGAGGCTTGGTCCTCAGTGAGGGGCCACATCCATTTCCAAAAAAACCCCAGTGCCATCCCCAATCATCCCACAAATTGCAGCTAATTATACCGATGGGATACATACCACTGCCCAGGCAAGTAGCAGCTGCAGTTACCAACCCACTGCCAGGAAGATCAACCGAGGGCAGCAATGTGTCAGCTTGTAGACTCCACACTAATATTTCAAACTGTCCTCCCGGTCCCAACATCAAACCTGACCCGACAGGACCAGGAAGTGTTTACCCATTGAGCTGGCCACCACTCCCACATTGGAAAGGACAGGCTTCAAGTTCTGCAGAAATCCTTGTGCCAATTTGGAACCAGACTCCTCCCTGCTCCATGAGTGTGAAAGCAGACTTTCTGGTGGGCCTGCTATTGCACTAAGCGTTTCTGTGTGCATGCGCATCAGCCTTTTCCTGTACACCGTCACAATGAAGCCCCCATCTGAGAACTCTGCAACAGAAGCCATCTGCAACCTCACCCTCCTTGGAGCTGCCTCCCTTATAATCCTTTCCCACTGCCCTGGCTGCAGCCCATTCCTGCCAATTGACTGTCCGAGTGCAGATTCTGCTTTATGCCCCCCTTCAAAGTATGTGTAGTATCTGTTTCTAAGCTGGTGACTGTGAGTGTCAGGTCGAGGGATGAGGGTTTCTTCCTCATCAATCCCGCCTTCCTCGTGGCCTTCAGCCTCCCCCATACTGCCTGGCCACGGGTTAGTTCTTGGGTATCTAGAAGATGAAAGGCACAAGGGTATGGGGGTGAGAATGGGCGTGGTTGGGAGGTGCATGGTTACAACGTCTGCAGATTGTAAATCATGACAGATTGTGGGATGAGAATGAAGTGGAATTTGAGAAGATGGATTATAATGATTCTGAGCGGGTGATCAGTCTGCACCTATCACTAGGCCAGCAAGAGTCGAATGGAGATTCTGCCAAACCTGATCACGTGGAACAGTGAGCAGAAAACAGAACTGAATCAAAGTAAAATCATAATTAGGCTCAAGTATTTTCAATTAAAACAAGAAAGGTTAACGACACCCAATCTGAAATTAAATCTTCCTATTCCGCAGCTGCTGGAATGAAAGGATGTGAAGGGCCCAGGGGGGAGATACCTGTACACAGAGTGTGTGGAGGGTCCTGGGTGGAGAGACCTGTCCAGAATATGTGGAAGGCCCTGGGTGGAGATACCTGTACAGAGTGTGTGGAGGACCCTGGGTGGAGATACCTGTACAGAGCATGTGGAGGGCCCTGGGTGGGGATACCTATGCAGAATATGTAGAGGCCCAAGAGTAGAGATACCTGTACAGAGTATGTAGGGGACCCTGGGGGGGATACCTGTCCAGGTGACTGATCAATTTTTAACCAGTGGGGCAGGAATCCACATCCTTCAATGTCCTCAACAGCAATTCTTTCACTCAAACTTCCCTGAATAGTTCCTTCCTAACTGAGACTCTAGTTCGAACACACAAACAGACCTCCCACTGCATATTAAGCTCTAGTCCTAGTTTAAATTACTATATGCTTTTCACAGACACACTCAGGTCTGTCTAATGCACCCAAATTAGAACTGGCCTGAAACCTGCCAAATTGTTAATTTTTCAAAGAAATGTGAACTTGCTCAGTTCAGTCTGGGTCATAGCAATGTTTTTGGATTTGCTGCCTTTTCCCCATTTAATAATTTGAAACAACCATCTTTATTAGGAGGAAATAAAACTCTAACAGAGAGAACAAAGGGCAAAGCTCAGTTTGTATTGTTGTTTGCTAACAACAGATAAAATAAGTTTCGAAGAGGGCAAGAGGAAGCAAAGCCAAAGAAATGAAAATCTAGGCAAATAAACAGACACTGAGCTATAACACCTTGTTGATGTTAAGTAAAGATGTCAGCACATAATGCAGGACAAGACTACATTGCTGCTGCACTGTCAGAGGGGATTGTCTTTCAGATGAGATATTAAATTGATACCCATGTGGACATAACACATTCCCTGTCACTCCTTGAAAAAGATCAGGGGCAGATTCAATTGTCACATTCGAAAGAGAATTGGACAATTATCTGAAGAGAAAAGAATTGCAGGGCTGCAGGGAACACACGGGGCAGTGAGAATGGCACGTAAACGATGGCTGAATGGCCTCCTGTGTTGTAACTGTTCTATGATTCCTCTGATTTTCTGGCTAATGTTTATCTCTCAGCTAATGCCCACATAATCATTTTGTCTGGTCATTATTTCATTGTTGTTTATGGGATCTTGCTGTGCACAAATTGGCTGCTGCATTTCCTATTGTAACAGTAACTGTAATAGGCTGTAAAACACTCTGGGACATCCTGAGGTCATAAAAGGCAATATACAAATGCAAGTTATTTCTTTAAATTTAAAGTTAATTTCAAATTAAAATCTCCTGATGAATTTTTCTTATTGTCTGAATTTTATGATGCAGCGTAGTTGCAGTATTCATACAGTTCTCTTAGCAGTTCTCTTAGTGGATCATAATAGAAAAGATTTGAAATATTGAATGAGTACTAGAGATACTAAATGAGTACTTCTCATCAGTATTCACCAAAGAGAAGGACTTAATGTTCGATTTGTCTAGGGAAGAGTGTGTAGATAGTCTGGATCATGTTGAGATCAAAAAAGAGGAGGTGTTAGGCGCCTTGAAAAATATTAAGGTGGATAAGTCCCCAGGGCCAGATGGAATCTACCCCAGAGTACTGAGGGAGGCAAGGAAGGGGATTGCTGGGGCCTTGACAGAAATCTTTGTATCCTCACTGGTTACGGGAGAGGTCCCAGAGGACTGGAGAATGGCCAATGTTGTTCCATTGTTTAAGAAGGATAGCAGGGATAATCCAGGAAATTACAGGCCGGTGAGCCTTACGTGTGTGGTCGGGAGATTATTGGAGAAGATTCCTCGTGACTGGATTTACTACCATTTGGAAGCAAATGGGTGTATTAGTGAGAGGCAGCATGGTTTTGTGAAGGGGAAGTCGTGTCTCACTAACTTGATCAAGTTTTTCGAGGAAGTGACAAAGATGATTGATGATGGAAGGGCAATGGATGTTATCTACATGGATTTCAGTAAGGCCTTTGACAAGGTCCCTCATGGCAGACAGGTACAGAAGGTAACGTCGCATGGGATCAGAGGTGAGCTGGCAAGATGGATACAGAATTGGCTTGGTCATAGAAGACAGAGGGTAGCAGTGGAAGGGTGCTTTTCTGAATGGAGAGCTTTGACTAGTGGTGTTCCGCAGGGATCAGTGCTGGGACCTTTGCTGTTTGTAGTATAGGTAAATGATTTGGAGGAAAATGTAACTGGACTAATTAGTAAGTTGGCAGACGACACTAACGTTGGAGGAGTTGCAGATAGTGAAGACGATTGTCAAAGGATACAACGGGATTATAGATCGGTTGGAGACATGGACGGAGAAATTGCAGATGGAGTTTAACCTGGACAAATGTGAGGTAATGTATTTTGGAAGGTCTAATACAGGTAGGAAGTATACAGTAAATGGCAGAACCCTTAAGTGCATCGATGGGCAGAGTGATCTGGGTGTACAGGTCCACAGGTCACAGAAAGTGGCAACGCAGGTGGATAAGGTAGTCAGGAAGGCATATGGCATGTTTGCCTTCATCGGCAGTGGTATTGAGTATAAAAGCTGGGAAGTCATGCTGTAGCTGTATGGAACCTTGGTTAGGCCACACTTGGAATATTGCGTGCAATTCTGATCACCATATTACCAGAAGGATATGGAGGTGTTGCAGAGGGCGCAGAGGAGGTTTGCCTGGTCTGGAGGTTATTATCTATGAGGAGAGGTTGGAGAAACTCGGACTGTTCTCACTAGAGCGATGGAGATTAAGGGGCGACTTGATAGAAGTTTACAAAATTATGAGTGGCATGGACAGAGTAGATAGTCAGAAGCTTTTTCCCAGGGTGGAAGAGTCAATTACTAGGGTACATAGATTTAAAGTGAGAGGAGAAAACTTTAGAGGAGATGTATGGGGCAAGTTTTTTACGCAGAGCGTGGTGAGTGTCTGGAATTTGCTGCCAGAGGAGGTGGTGGAAGCAGATACAATAGTGGTGTTTAAGATGCAGCTTGACAAATACCTGAATAGGATGGGAATAGAGGGATACGGATCCCGAAAATGTAAAATGTTTTAGTTTGACAGGCAATATGATTGGCGCAGGCTTGGAGGGCTGAAGGGCCTGTTCCTGTGCTGTACTTTTCTTTGTTCCTTTCTTTGAAATAATAGTCCTACGTTTCCATCCCCAGGTATTTATTTTCCTCACCTACACTCTGTGCCCCATTCTGACCCTGCTCCCAACTACACCAACCCCTCTTCTCAATTCCATGCTCAATATTTTCAACTTCGCCCTCATTTCTGGCACCAACCAAACCCCTTTCAAAAAGCAGTTATTCCCATCCACTCCCACCCCCCACAACTCCTCTTTCTTCAGACTGTTGTCTACCTCTAAACTGTTAAACATGCCATTGTTACCAAAATTCGCCCCAAATTTTAATTTTGAGCTCCTTCTCCACTATTTACTTTACACAGATTATTCGTTCCATCCATTGTGTTCAGCCCTGAGGAAGATTGTATCTCGAGTCTCACACATTAGAATCTGAGCCATTTTCAAGGGAAGGGTATCTGAATCAGTTTCCCATTGCCTACCTCATAGTTTTTAATCTTTTCACAGATGGGCTGTAATCAAATATAAAGAGCCCAGATGTCCATTTATGATGGAGATGGGGGGATGGGCACAAGCATCCAACCACATCACATGACCCAAGCCTCTAGTCTTTTGGTCGGTTTTAACATTACATCTTTGGCCTCACAAGGAGCCTGCTGTTTCACATCCAACCCATGAACAACAAGGAGCAGAACTCCAGGCTGAACAACAGCCTGCTCCTTGAAGCCTGTCTCTGCTGGAAGATTTCCTACCATCACCTGCAGAACTGACCCAGTCTCTGTGTATCAAATTCATCTTGCGGTATTGGCACCAACTGTAAAGAGAGCTCTGCAACTGTGGTCTTCAGCTAACTGAATTCGAGATCCTACGTGAAAGAACTCCTCACTGGACTTTGACTCTGGACCCTGATAATCATGTGAATTAATATTAATTTCTGTGGTTCTTTTATTGTTACTACCCATTGTTGTAAAACTTTCTTTTATCTCTATCTTACTGTGTGTGAGTGCATAGTGGAGTGGGACATTGTGAATACACCTCCCTCTAACCCCCTGAGTTAATCATAATGTGAGTTTGCTGTGAATTATTTCAAATAAGACCCCATAAACTGAAGGCTTGGCAAACATGCCACAGCCTGCTTAAAACAATTCAAAAAACACCTCCTGCTGACGGACGGTTGGTGGGTGGATAAAGAAGTTCAGTTTTCCTCTCTCCTTTCTGTAACAAGCTGCTAAGGGGCAGCTGCATTAAATCTGATATTACTTTCAGAGCACAGGGTCTATTAGAGTAAACATGCCTAGTCGAAAATCAATGAGGGACTAATGGATCTTGCTGAGGGGAAACTTGTCGATTTGAAGTTACTTCAAAATTTCTAACTTTTCTCCTTTTTAAAGACTAGGGTTTCAGGAGAAATGAACAGGAAATAATTGGCTCTTCTTCATCTTATTTTATAGAAAGGAAGTGTTGCATTTATAAAATGCTTTCTACCACCATCAGATGTCGCAATGTGCTTTACAGCCACTGAAGTAGGTTTGAAGTGTAGTCACTGTTGTAATGTAGGAAACAAGATAACCAATTTGTGCACAGCAAGCTCCCACAAAGAACAATGTGATAATCACCAGATGATATGCTTTTTGTGATGTTGATTGAAGGAGAGATATTGGGCAGGAAAGTGGGGAGAATTCTCCTGCTCCTTTTTCAAAATAGTGCTAGGGGATCTTTTACATCCCCCTCAAAGGGCAAATGGGGCCTCAGTTTAACATGTGACTTATTTACTGGTTGCTCCCCTTTCTACTCAGGTGTGGTTTATTGCTCTTTACAAATATGATGTTTCAGCCAATCAGGGGCAATTGTGACATAGCCTTCAATTTGTGACAAATTTAAGAGTAACAGATGTCAGAATTTTATAAATAGTAATCGACGTACTGTGCAGTTGCTCACAGTAAGTGGAACAAGGATCTCTAAGAATAGGAGTGTATTACACAACGATGCAGATGGTATTGTTCTTACTGTCACTAGCTGGGATGAGGAAATAGTCAGAGTGCTGCATTTTTAAATATTCTTTAAATGAATATTTATATTCACATTGTATTTGGGGAAATTGTTAATCATTTCAGTGTCCAATGTTATCCCGCTCCATGCAGGATTTTCACCAACTGGCATGTTCCTCTGAGGCTGTCACAGTATTAACATCTGGTCCAAGTGTGGCTTACTTCATGAGTTAAATGATCATTCAATAACATCAGAAAATAACATTGTCCTTAACTTCAGGAACTGCACCTTTCAATTTCACTCATCTTTCAATTAGGCACTTCACAGCCTTCTGGACTCAACATTGAGTTCCATTTCAGACCATAAACCACGTCCACACTTTTGTTTCCTTTCCTTTCCTTTCAGATTTTTTTTCTCTTTTAGTTAGCAGCACAACTTTTCTAGGCACATCTTTTAGTCCATTAATGGAAAACATTTCTTGATGGTCCAAGCCCAGATCAGTGATTGTGCCTTGTTACCAATGACATCACACTGAATATTAATTCTGCTGTTTTCATATTTCCATTTACATTATGCTGGTACACAAATAATCGACACACAAAACCTAGCTCCATTTGTCCCATGAGATTAAGGAAGTTGGTTGTCAATGCAAAACTGACATCACAGCCAAATTTCCAGCACGTACAGAATTCCTACATTGTGCATTCACATACAGTGACCAGGAATCTGCAACTCACAGGTCAGGAGTTGGGGTTGTTTTACTATTTTTTTAACTTGTATTCTTTCACTATTTATGTTTGGATTGATAAAGTATGATGAGGGTTATAAACCTGTTTGCATTAATTTATTGTCCTGAACCTAACCTTCCTGAATGAAGTGGAACTTGAAACAGTTAGCACACTGACTGTTGTGTTTGGAATGCTAAGGGTTAATCCTATAGTTTTCTGCTTTTTGCAAACTTCTGAATATAAGTATGTGGTTTGATAGATTGGAAATTTTATAATTATATTCAGAGAATATTCTGTGTGAAGTATTTGATGAACCTAGATAAGTGTACTGTTTAGTTGACATTTATACACACTGTTGCAGAATTTCCTGGTCTGATGTTGTACCTCACATTTTCCTCCAGTGATGACCCTGCCAGGATTGGTGGGATCTGCAGGGGGGCATCACATTTGTACAGGACTAGTACATGACTTTGGGTGTAACTCTAGTGCCCACCTGCCCCATGTTCTCAGAACCTCCTCCAATCCTGTGCCTAGGATTGTGGAGAGAGGGCTGCCTGAACCCAGCAATGCTCCTTCTGATCTGTGAGATTGATATGGTTCACCCACTTGGTGATCCAATCTATGCACAAACGCTGGCATCTTGGCTCCGGATCAGGAGCGAATTTCCCAGTTGAGCATTTTTCCATCCCCTGCTCATCATTTGTAAGGTGTAAACAGAAATCCCGCTGCCTCCGAGCACTGTGGGAACCTCCAGAAACAGTGGGAAGCCAGTGTAATTGGAATTAAAATTCCAGGGTCACTGTTTTAATGCTGCTAGTCTGGTCTGGTGTATATCTGACTAGTCTGGTTTGTGTCTCAACGTTTAGGAGGGGCCTGAGTTCTCCCCCAAATTAGGATTCATCTTTTAAGATTTGGGGTTTGGTGAATGTAATAATGTTGGCTGGTGATTGAAGTAGAGTTTCTTTGAGATATTCAAAATCATGAGGTGTCTGGACAGGGTACATAGGGAGGAACTATTCCCACTCCTCAAATGATTTAGAACGAGGGCATTTAAAAGGGAAAGAGACTGTTATTTGAAGAGAAAGAATGCGCAGGGTTATGGGGAAAAGCAGGGAGAATGGCTCTCGGTGAGTTGCTCATTGGAGAGCTGGTGCAGACATTGGGCTGAAAGGCTTCGTCATGCACTGTAAGAATTCTGTGATTCTGTGAGGGGAGGAGACAGCATGAAGTTTGCAAACTGCCTGTCTCAATGAGAATGGGCACGGGTTAATCGTGAGTTGCAGCCCCTGTTTCCTGACTCAGGATCAATGGAATTTCCACTCCCACTTCCCACTCCCCAAAACAGCCACACTCTGGGTTCACCTTATCTGTAACATTTAATATTTTATGTGCATCGGTGATAGCTTCCTGTGTGTAGATTTTAGATTGTGGAGTTTGAGTTTCCCTAACTTTTCTATCCTTTAAACTGGGGATCAATCTTACTATTGTCCTCTACACCATCTTCAATGTGACCAGAAGTGAGCTCAGTAATTTAATTTAATGGTCACACTGCCTTCGTCTTTATTTCCAGTCTCTGGTCTCCTCAGGCCATGAATTGACAGAGGGCACAGACGAGCTGCCCCCAGCTTCTATCAGTCCTACTTCACATGGCCACTCACAGCTGTGTCCAAGTGGCCTGAAATCTCCATCTGAGCTTCTCTCCCCACCAAAATTGAAATAATTTCCCTCCAACCAATTTACTGATGACAATGATCACAAGTAGGAACAATATCCTTTCATTTTGTGTCACTGGATGTTGGTCTAATGAGATTTAATCAATTAACTAAGTTTTAATTTTACACATTTTAAATATAACCAGCATTTAAGCAATATCCAATCAATGATATCATGTTGAAAATGTTGATTTTGCAGAGGAGGAATCCAGTGGAAGATGCCTCTCAAAATAAGCTCCTTTCCCAGGCTGATGAAGTGTCAATATCTTATTTTATATTTCTTCTGCTTCCACACTGGAAAAGGTAATTAATTTTTCAGCACTTTCTTTGTTTTGTATCTTTAAAATCCTATTTCACTTTCAGTGGTTGTACCAGGCTGGTGATCCAATGGAATAAGGATACACATCCAATACACATCCGAAGGCTTGTGTATCTCAGCGTTAACATTGACACTATTTAATACTAACATTGTGTAATGGAATTTGTGTACATTTCCAGTTGTTGATTGCCAAAAGGAAAGACAGAAAGTAACACTCTGCTACACTGCTTTATAGAAGGTAAAATAACTAATTCAGACCATTACAGAAACAAAGATATCAGACAAATGCTGCTGTTCAATAACTGAATAAAAGATTAGAAACTTCACACGGGTCCTTCAGAATACTGAAATTTCCTCCAGTAAGAGAAATCAGTCCAATTGCTGTCCAATTGCAATGTCTTTCAGTTTTATAAAGCCCTCCTTTGTGAGAATCGTGTAAAATCAGCTTTTATTACTGAGTTTCTTCCTTGCTGACAGGCTCAGGTTGAGAAAGTGGACAGATCAGGCAGAAGGAGGGAGCAGTGTGAACTCTCTAAACAGACTCTTACCTTTGAGGGTAAGATCTCAATCAAGCTCATTTCATTAAAGTCACAGATTAAATTAACAATACTGCTTTTCCCTCTGCATCTCTCCACTCTCCTTGCATTGACAGACCACTTTTCCAGTATTCTGTTTTGGATGAGCTCTAACTTCATTCATTTAAATGTCAACAATATCAAAGCCCTTGACCAAAATTTTTTCGTCAGTGAGCAGAAGGCGGGACCTGCTCGCCGACACGCAAATGACGCGAAATTACATCAGGAGGAACCCCCGACGTCATCCCACGTCATTTAAATATTCAGGAAGGTGGGGGTGCAGCAAAATCAGCTGTCCGCCTGCCGACCTGTCAACGGCCAATTGAGGCCACTGACAGGATCATTAAAACAATTAAAGGACCTGCCCGTCCAACCTGAAGGCTGGCGGGTAGGCCAGGAGCCCCAGCGGGCTTCTGAAAAAACATGAAACCTCATCCACTGGGGAGATGAGTTTTAACGTCTGTTTTTAAAAAGTTTAATAAACTTTATGTAATATTTATTAACATGTCCCATCTCGTGTGACATTGTCACATGAGGGGGACAAGTTAATAATCTTTTTATTTTGCTATTTTTTAGGAGGAGATCAGAATGCATAACCAGGGGAAGGTGGCAAGAGAGGCAAGAAGAAGAAGAAGAAAAAGTAATTCTGTTGATGTTGCTGGCTTCAGTTATATTTATTTTGATTCCAGCGCTCCAACTTTCAACACTCTCCCTGAGACAGTACTTAGGCCAGGATTTTCCCATTGGCGATTTGGGTGTGGGGCCAGCTCACCGATGGGAAAATGAGTCGGGAGGAACCCCCAACATCATCTCAGTCCCTTCAAATTTTCAGAAGGTGGGTGGACAGCGAAATCAGCTGTCCACCCGCTGACCTGTCAATGGTCAATTAAGGCCATTGACAAACTAATTAAGATTGTTAAAGACACTGACCGTCCAACCTTAAGGTTGGTGGGCAGGCCAGGAGTCCCAGCGGGCTTCTGATAATACATGAAACCTCATCCACTGGCAGGATGAAGTTTCATGTCCATTTTTTAAAAATTTCATAAAGCTAATGTGTTTCTTATTAAAATGTCCCATGTCATGTGACATTGTCACATGAGAGGACATGTTCGTAATTTTAATATTTTCTATTTTTGGTGTCTTTTTACCTGTCAGTATCTTTGCCTCAGGGAGCAGTGCGCTCTTTCGTGCCTTAATTGGCCTGCCCACTTAAAATGGGGCCCGTACGCCCGCCAAGGGCAAAGTTCTGCCCTTAGTTTCAGGGAGCAGTGCATTCTTTCGCTTTGAGCATTGGGTAATACCTCCCCCCCACACAGGAAGTGCATAGCGCTTCCCGTCGGGCAGTGCGCTGGGCGGGTCCTAATTGGCCTGCCCACTTAAAATGGCGGCGGGGCCCGTTTCGGCGGCAGAGTTCAGCTGCCCTCCCGCCACCAAGCCGGTGGGGCCCGCCTGCCCATCGAGGGCTAAATTCTGCCCCTTGACTTTAGCCTGTCACATCCTTCTTAACCCATTCCTCCCTCCATCCCCAGCTTTGCCCTCTGGGGATGAAGCAGTTTGTTCACAATGTTAGCATTCTCTTTGACTCTCAGCTGAGATTCTGAGCCCATATCTTCTCCATCACAAAGACTGCCTATGTCTACCTAATGTCCCCATCTCTGCTTCTACCTCACACCACCTGTGGCTGAAACTCTTATTCATCCCTCCATTGCCTCCAGCCTCAATTACTAGAAGGTTCTCCTGGCCTGGTTCCCATCCTCCATCCTTTATAAACTTCAGCTCATCTAAAACCCTGCCACTGGTATCCAATCCTCAACCAAGTCCTGCTTGGCCAACACCCACTTTCCCATCAGCCTGCACTGGCTCCTGGTTTCTCAACTCTCAAATTTAAAATTTCCATCCATGTGGTCTTGCACCTTCTGTCTCTGTTACCTCCTTCAGCCCTACAACTACTTCTCTCCAGTCCTCTCCATTTCTCTGACTCAGGCTCTTGTGCAGCTCACCACCCTTTGTCTGCCTATTGCCAGCCATGCTTTCAGCTACCAAGGTCTCATAATCTGGGATTCCCTTCCTAAACCCTCTTCCTCTTCACCATTCCCTGCTCCTTTAAGATACTCATTAAAACACATTCCTAGGAACAGGAGTAGGTAACTTATCCACTTAAGCCTGTTCCATTTCGATCAGGTCTTTAATGTCCATGAAACACACAGTGACAGAATACACTTCATTTCTTTATATTTACTCCATGCAGTAACTTTTCCGTTGTTGCTGATCTCACTGACAGTTCAATGATCCCATTGATCTGGACAGATCAAGTCCCTGTCAGTTTGAGCGGGTGTGAAGTTCAAAATGCATCTTAAAACATTTTCATCTTTAACCTTCATAGACACGAAGGAGAAGGAGCAAATGCAGGAATTACTGACGTCATGAGATTGCAATTTGCATAAATTTTAGAAGCTCCAGCCTAGGCTTCTGATGAGTATCTCATTCACTGAATTGCTGTGAACTGTTAAAATTGTGCCAACAGGAACTGTACGCTAAGGCTGAATGCTCCGTTTTAACCAGGCCCCACTCTCTTTCCTCCAGCGTTATGGTGAGTCCCCAAAACATAACAGGACAAACTTTATGTAATCTAAAAATAAAAAGAAACAATGAGAATTCAAGCAGGGTCTCAGCTTGCCGCCAAAGGCAGGGCAAAATGGTAGAATAAACAAGGGAGCTGGAACAGTAGAGGAATGGAGTGTTTAGGGGGGATAGGGGATATTTATATTTTTCACAGTAGTGCAGCATTTCAATCACCTTTTATATTCTAAATGTAGGAAAATCATCGTAATGCTGTGTTGGATGTGACTTGGAGCTGCACTAACTGAGAGTGTGTTAGGGATTTGTGCACACTCTTCTGACAGACTGGAAACTGTAAAGTTTAGGCCCATGTTCCACAGTGCGAGAATCATTTCATAAGATTTTCCCTTACAGTCTGAAGCCTATTTATTGTTATTCAACATAAAGAAAGAATTTCAGTTTGTATTGAAAGGGTGAGATCTTGACTGAGTACTAAAAAACACATTAACCAAATTATGTACAGCAAGAACCTCACATAACAATGAGAAAATGGCCAGATGGTGAGATTGGATGAAAGATAAATATTATCCAGGACCATGGAGAGAGCTCCCCTGCTCTTCTTCAAATAGTGCCATGCAATCTTTTCACCTCCCTTCAAGGATAGACAGGGACGAGGCTTAATGTCTCTCTGAAACTACAACACTTCAGGGACTGCTGCACTCCTGCTGTACTGCAATGTAGTGTCAGCCTCGATATGTGTTCAAGACTCAAGAATGGGGCTTGAACCCATAACGTTGTCAGTTCAGTGAGATTGCAATCCCTGGCCCAAGGTTGACAACTAGTTAAATGTAGTTTTAATGAAAACTGTTCAGTGATTTTAATTATACTTTAAATCCACTAAATGATCTATTGTGTCATAGGATTTATAACAATATTCTTTGCAAAATCCTGATATTAATAACACATATATAAAGTTTATATAGCACCTTGTAAATTTGTAGTGGAATTTTCAGGTTTAACTACAAAAAAAGACAATTAGCCTGAACTGAAAAACCATGGGTAACTGAAACCCAACCAAGCAATCAGGTGTTTGCTGTCGCCAGGCATTTCCATGAGGATTCTCCTGATTGTTATGACTGTCGCAATCTTGGAATCATATTTGACAGGAGTTTCCGACCACATATCTAATCCATCATCATGTTACGGACAGGAGGGGGATTAATTTAGAACAGCCCTGATTTCTCCTCTCACCACCCATCTGTAAACAGAAAGGTGTTTTTGATTCTGATTTCCCCCATTATAAGTGGTGACGTGTTTTCCCCAAGCCTTCAGTTTGGAGTGATTCAATCCTCTATTAATAACCCCACAGCAAACTTGAGAAAGGTAAAATAAGCGAGTAGTTTATTTTATACACACATACCCAAAATGCAGGAAGGGGCTTCACTACGTCTGACACTTTTGAATTCATATCATAAAAGAGGGAAAAAGGAATGAAAGGGGCTCAGGACAAAGACCAGGATAAAAATAAGAATTATGGTTTCATGTGAGTCCAGAGTCCAGTAAGTCAATGTCCAATGAAGATTTTTTCAGGTGGCTTTGTCAGGTAGAATTCCTGGTCTTGACCCTCGGAAATCGGTTGCTGATTGAGTCTGTTGAAGATGAAGCAAAGTGCTGTTATATCCTGGTTATCAGTTCACTCTGTCGGCAAAATATTGGATTCTTTCTGGAGATCAGATTCTCAGAGAGCTGGAGGCCAGAGAGGCCTGCTGCCAAGCTAGAGTTCGGTTTTTCCTTCTGAAGTTAAACCTCAACTGAAGATGGAATCGGAAAGCTGTATGATGAACTGAGAGCGCATATAGAAATGAATAATTATGATTTGATAGCCATTATGGAGACATGGCTGCAGGAGGACATGGATTGGGATCCGAACATTGAAGGGTACAGGATATTTAGGAAGGGCAGGAAGTGAGGAAAAGGTGGAGTGGTTACTCTGTTAGTTAATGATGGTATTAGCCCAACAGAGAGGGATGACTTAAGCTTAGGAATCCAGGATGTGGAAAGTGTTTGGGTAGAGATGAGGAATGGTAAAGTCAAGAAGTCCCTCGTGAGAGTTGTGGACAGGCCTCCTAACAGTAGCCACATGGTTGGGTTAAGCATAGAGGAAGAAATAATTGGAGCTTGTCAGAAAGGCATGGCAATAATCACAGGAGATTTTAATTTAAATATGGACTGGAAAAGTCAGATGGGCAAAGATAGCCTAGATGAGGAATACATTGAATGATTTCAAGATAGTTTCTTGGAACAGCATGTTCTGAAGCCAATCAGATAGCAGGCTATACTGGACCTGGTATTATGCAATGAAATCAGAGTAATTAATGATCTCATAGTAAAGGCACTCCTAAGTAGCAGTGACCATTATATGATTGAATTTTACGTTCAGTTTGAGGGAGAGGAGAGTGGGTCTGAGACTAAGTTTTTAAACTTAATTAAGAGTAATTATGAGGGCATGAAAGCTTATCTGGCGAAAGTGAATTGGCAAATTAGGTTAAGGGATAGATCAATCGAAATGCTGTGGCTAATACTTAAGGGGATATTTCAGAATGCACAGAATAAGTACATTCCAATGAACAAGAAAAAGTCCAAGGGACAGACACACCATCCATGTTTAACTAGAAAGGCTAAAGAAACTATCAAACTTAAAGAAAAAGCATATAGTTGTGCAAAGATAGGTGGAAGGCCAGAAAATTGGACAGAATATAAGGAACAGCACAGAATGAGTAAAAGACTAATAAGGAGGGAAAAATTGGAGTCTGAGAGGAAGTTAGCCAGAAATATAAAAAAAGATAGTAAGAGTTTTTATAAATATTTTAAAAAGAAAAGCATGAACAAAATGAGCGCTGGTCCATTGGAAAATGAACCTGGAGAATTGATAATGGAAAACAAGGAGATGGTAGATGACTTGAACAGGTATTTTGCATCAATTTTCACAATGGAGGATATAAGTAAAATCCCAGAGGCAGCTATAAACCAGGAAATGGAAGTGGGGAAAGAAGTCAGGAAAATTACAGTCACCAGGGAAGTGGGACTGAGTAGATTGTTGGAGCTGTGGGCTGACAAGAGCCCGGGTCTTGATGGACTTCATCTGAGGGTCTTTTTCAGGTTGGCGAGGTTTAGCGAATGGCGTACCACAGGAATCAGTGCTGGGAAATCAACTGTTTACAATTTATATAAATGAACTGGATGAAGGGATTGAAGGGATGGTTGTCAAATTTGCTAATGACACAAAGATAGGTTGGAAAGTAAGTTGTGAAGAAGACATAAGGAGGCTACAAACAAATATCGATAGGTTAAGTGAATAGGCAAAGATCTCGTAGATGGAGTTTAATGTGAGAAAATGTGAAATTGTCCATTTTAGCAGGAAGAATAAAAAAGAAGTATATTATCTAAGTGATGAGAGATTGCAGAGCTCTGAAGTGCAAAGGGATCCGGGTGTCCTAGTGCATGAATCACAAAAGGCAGGGATGCAAGAACAGCAAGTAATTAGGAAAGCTAATAGAAATGTTATCATTTGTTGCAAGGGGAATTGAATACAAAAGTAGGGAGGCTATGCTTCAGTTGTACAGGTCATTGGTGAGACCTCATTTGGAGTATTGTGTACAGTATAGGTCACCTTATTTAAGGAAGGATGTAGATGTGTTTGAAGCAGTTCAGAGAAGGTTTACCAGACTAATTCCTGGGCTGGGTGGGTTGTCTTATGAGGAAAGGTTGGACAGGCTAGGCTTGTATCCACTTGAGTTTAGAAGATTAAGAGGTGAGTTGACTGAAACATATAACAACCTGAAGAGTCTTGACAGGGTGGAAGTGGAGAGGATGTTTCCTCTTGTGGGAGAATCTAGAACTAGGGGTCACTGTTTAAAAATTAGCGGTTGCCCATTTGAAACAGAGCTTAGGCAAAGTTTTTACATTCAGACGTTTGTGAGTCTTTGGAACTCTCTCCCTGAAAAGATGGTGGAGACAGAGACATTGAATATTTTTAAGACAGAGGTGGATAGATCCTTGATAAGCAAGGAGTGACAGGTTATCGGTGGTTATTGGGATGCAGATTTCAGATTACAATCAGATCAACCATGATCTTATTAAATGGCAGAACAGGCTCGAGGGGTTGAATGGCCTGATTCTGCTCCTTGTTTGTATGTATGTTCATAAAGCAATTCAAACAGCTCAAATCTCAGTCATGTGACAGGGTGGTTTTGGGTCAAGCTATTCAGCTAATGAGGCACGCTTGTTAAACCCTATTGCATTTTGAGCAGGTAACTGGAGAACCATTAGCACAATTTAGAGATGAGGAGTCCCAAATAGCTCTGCCTTTGTCCATAGCTGGCTAGTGAAGACGTCTCATCTACTATCCTTTGTGTTGGCTTGACTGGAATGTATATGCCATGCAAGGAATATTACATTCCAGGGGTTTGATGTGTTCGCCTTTGTCCATTTTGAATTTGCTCTGAAATTTCCAGAACTACCATCTTGTGGTAGCGGCAGTCCAGCCATTTGTCTATTTTAAAAAACAGAATTTTATCAGGAGAATATGGAAAAGAAACAAATTTCCTTTAGATTTTTTTCTTCTTCATGCCAACTTGGCAGGACACACCTCCACCCTTGGTTCAAAAATATGAATTCTATTTCAATCTTTTCTGTATATGTGGTCTTAAGAAGGAGGAATATGAAATGGAGAAGTATTCTCATCATTCACACCGGCGCATCACACACACTGTTAGTGGGGAAATGGCAGTTCCCTGCTGCATTTTCTTCTTGTGATTTAAACCCCAGACTGGGTGTCTGCAAGGACATTATCCAGTCCTGGAACTTGGAAAATTTTAGGTGACTTGGGAGGATTCGAAATTCACCTGCATGGGGAAGCCTATTTGGTGCTAGTCCTGACGTCCCTTGGTTGGGGTTCAGGTATTCCAACCTCCTGATTAAGTGTCTTTGAAAGGGTCTGGAGGTTTTACAGGATGGCTAGTACTCAGGGGGAAAGTGATGGTAAAGCTGCTCTGGACAATCTGCAGGGGAAGGTTCACTCTGTGATGCCAGGCCCTGGGATCATAGGGCTGAGCTGCCCTTGTCCAGTTTAGCTCTTGCCTATCCAGATTTGTTACCTGTGGGTTCATCTGTTTGAACCCAGGGACGGGATATGAGCTGAGGGTCAGGAGAGTGGGGTGTTTTAAAGGGATTGGGCCTCTATAGAGGATTCCGTTTCAGGATCCGGCTCGGAACTAGCACAACTGGAGAGTTCCAGCTTCTAGTGCTGGGTGCCTTGGGTTTACATAGCAAAGGCGAGCAGTTAGCCCCCGAACTTGGGCCAGCCTTTCTGGGCCTGGATGAGAGGAAGATGGTCACCTGGCAGGGGCCTCTCCTGCATTAATACCATGGGCTGGTGGGTATTTGTGGATCGTTTTAGACAGGCTGGTTAACCCTGTCCAGTCACTTTGCGATTCTGCATTATGGTGGGTGAACAGAGATTGGATCCAATCTGAATGATGGTCCCTCTGCTGGTCAGTCAGGGGGTAGGCGTTGTGTCATTTGGGACACTACTGATCTAGTGGATGGTCAGGTCTTGTTGTACCTCCCGGCAGCTTTTCAACAAAGTCAGGTGATACCCTCACACTTTCTGGGCCAATTTAGGGATTTTTCTGGTCCACATTGCAATTCACCATAAGCTACTGGCCAAACCTATCATTGGCTTCCTAGCTGAGGCCTTTGGCTTGCGAAGGGGCACTCTCTTAACTTGTTCTTCTGCCTTCAAATGGAGGTGCAGTTCCAGCTACATTCCCTCATGGCTTTTGACTGGGGAAGACATCTTACTCCCTATTTGCTCATGGGTTTGGGAACTCCCTTTGTCTCTATTTAATGTCAGAAGAAAGGTGTCTGCTAGCCCTACTTTAGGCAAGTCCTTACTCTTTTCCTTTCTGGGTTTAATAACCTGTCTTCCTTCAGGCTCTTCAGCCATGAGGGTCATCTCCATCACTATTTCGCTCCCTGCTCTAGTGCCCCTCTGGTCCCTATTTAATTCTAGGATACTTGGGGAGTGTATTTCAGATATTGTAACCTCCTCCAGCCCCACAACTCTCTGAGATATCTACACTCCTCTCTTTCTGGCTCCATGTGCATCCCTGATTGTTTCACTATTGGGAGATGTGCCTTCAGCAGCTCAGACTCGGAGCTCTGCAATTCCCTCCCCGAACCTCTCCTCCTCTGTACCTTTTGCTCTTCCTTTAATGCTCCTTAAAAATTATGGCCCAGTTTGTTGTCCCCGGGTTGGGAGCGCAGAGTCAGGTGAATTCCCAGCACAGTGAACATGACCTTTAACAATGGCCCCCCCGTAGGTGGGACTGACGGCCGGGGAATGCAGGCTGAAACAGGAGTCCAGGTGGATGACCCCGGAATGAATCAGCAGCGCAGAGGTGGGCTGGGTACATGGCCTGCCTCTGTGCCTGGCCCTGTGTTTAAATACATAAAAGTTATAATAAAACAAAAAAATCCCTCCAGACCTCACTCTTCATGCCCCACATACTCCTTATGCCAACACTTTATCAACCCATGCCCCCACCCACTGCCATGGCCCCCACACCCCTATGCCAACTTAATGTCCCTCTGCCCACACGAAAGTCACATGAGGGGACATGTTGTTAACATTTTAAAAATCTTTATTTTTCATTGTTCAAAATCTTCATCTCCCTGAGGCAGCTCTGTACCTCAGGCAGCTTTTCCTGCATGCACCCGCACACATGCAGGAACTTCCACGCTCGCTCCCCTCCTCCCCACACAGGCAGCATTGAGCGCTGCGGCACGCGTTTCACACTAGGTGGGCCTTAATTGGCCGTCAACGTGAAATCGCAGTCAGGCCCCGACCTCTCCCCTCGTCCCCCAGGACTCTCCCCTCGACACCCCCAGACCTCTCCCCTTGCCCCCCCAACCTCTTCCCTTGCCCCCCCAACCTCTCCCCTTTCCCCCCACCCTCTCCCCTCACCCCCCCACCCTCTCCCCCACCCACCCCAACTTCTCCCCTCACGCCCCCAACCTCACCCCTCGCCACCCCCGACCTCTCCCCTTGCCCCACCCAAACTCTCCCCTTGACCCCCCAGCCTCTCCCCATGCCCTCACCGAGCCCAACTGATGAGGGGAGAATCTTGGCCCATAGATGTCAAATTTTTGTTTGACAATCCTTCTGCGATGTATCTTGGAACTCTTTAACACTCTAAAGGTGCTATGTAAATACAGGTTGGTGTTGTTATTGATGATGAATTCCTGATTATGTAAGTCGTGTGGGATTTCTCTCAATTTTCCAACAAAGTCACAGTCGTTGATTAGAAAAATTCCTGAGAAAATTCTAGGAGGTTGGATTAATGGTTATTCTGTGATTATATTTTCAGTGATCGTTGGAGGTGAATTTATATTTTGTGGATACCTACAAGGCAACATTAATACATATCATCACGATATTGGCCCTGGGCCCTGTTCTCTGAAAGTGTCCATAAACCCAGCTGGCTTAGAAATAAAAGCTCATCTCATTGAGAACGGTCTCTCAATCTGTACAGAAGATGTTGCAGCAACTAGATCCAATGCTTTGTCAGAAATCTGCATCACTTGGAAAGAACGCGTTGACCAACTGGTCATAACCCGTGGCGATGTTGTTAAATCCTATTCAACTGCCATGGCCACTGGAGCGAAATGTTGTCAAAATTTCATTCTTACCAACAGCATTTCAAGTAATGATTCATCGCTGCTGAATGATATCATTTACATCAATGGAACAGACTTCAGTCCTGTTCACATCAAAAATGCTTCTTATTTACAATTTACAGGATCTGAAAGAGCATGTGGTAAGTAGAATAATAAATTACACATTGTGATTGTTTTCAATTTGAAAAATCTCTAAGATTTATAATAAATAAAGACTGGAACAGAAATAGGCCCAGGCTTTCTCTTCCTCTCCTCCTGTTAATGGCAGGTGGTGGGGGAGGGGTGGCGGGGTGATGGGGGGCTGGTGGGAATGAAGAGAAACCAGTAAGACTGGAACCAGTTGTGACCAGTTTACAAAGGCCTTTTGCTTCCAGTTCCCAGCTGGTGATAGTAATGGTGGTGGCGATGTCCGAACCAGTATACCTGGTCACAGATGGTTGTGACCCTGGAGAACTGGTCAGAGTCTATGGGCATGGATCAGTACTACTGGTTATAGCACCATTGGTTCTTGCATAGTAGGCGGGGTCACTGCCAGTTATGAATTAGTCCAAATAGGTTATTTCCCCATTTCCCTAACGTACACATACAATTGGTGCCCATTTTATTTATTGCTTTATTATTCCATTCAAATCTTTATTTTTCTTTATGTTTACCTTTATTTAAAGAGTGAATATGTCATGATTAAGGTGGTTATATTTAATTAAAAGTGCGAAAAGGTGGTGGGTGAAGGTCCTGAGGGCTCTGACTCTTATTAACACATTGAGGCAGGAGTCATTAAGTTTTTATACACAGTTTCTTTATTTTGCAGATCCAATGCAAATAGTTTATGATAGTTACATAAAGAATATGAAGATTGATTCAAGAAAAGAAATGAATGCTTTTAGACAAGCACAGCTCTGTGTGACTCTAAACTGTTGGCTGATTTGGTGCTGCTGCTTCTCCTTCCAGTTAAGATCCATTATCTTCTCTGTGATGTGACTGTTCACACGAGCTTTCTCTTTAGCCACCTCCTCCACACTCACTCCTTCCTTCTCAAGGTGGTGGATGTAGCAGCTGCAGATGGGATAAAAGGAGGAGAAAATAAGTCACAGCTGAAGCCTGCTAACTGGAGATGGACGATTCAGCTAGATCAGGGATGATGTTGTTAGCTGTCTGGGCTCGAAGTGATGGGAGAAAACTGTTAGTGTTTGCATCGTACTCTCCTTTAATGACGCTCAGCTTCATGGGTGAAAGCGGAGGTTTCGCTGGGGTAGGTGCGACAGTGTTCACGAACCGGGCACACCATCTGCCATAGATAGAGCGGCAGGTCACAACTCTGCAGCCCATATAGCAGAAGCCAGTCTTGATAAACGTGGGGTTCATCCTTGAACATATTACATTTACCCACTGGCGCTCCTTGAGGATGACACCGACCTGCAGTCACAGCTGTAGGGGAATAGCACATGTCAGCATCGAGTGCAGAAAGTATTATTACAGAATAACTGTGAATGAACAGATGCTACAGATACGGATATATGTTCTAATGTGACAAAATGTGAGGTTATGCAGTTTGTCAGGAAGAATAGAGGAGCTGAATATTATTTACATGGAGAAAGACTGCAGAAAGCTACAGCACAGAGGGATTTGGGAGTCCTTGTGCATGAATTCCAAAAAGCTAACATACAAGTTCAGCAGGAAGGATGGAAGGCAAATGGAATGCTGGCCTTTATTTCAAAGGGAACGGATTTTAAAAATAGGGAAGTCTTGCTAAAACTACACAAAGCACTAGTTCGATCACACCTAGAATACTGTGAACAGCTTTCTTCCCCTTATCTAAGGAAAGATATACTGGAGGCAGCCCAGAGAAAGTTCTCTCAGTTGATCCCAGGTATGGAGGGATTTTCTTTTGAGGAGAACTTGAGTAGGTTGGGCCTGTACTCACTGGAGTTTGGAAGAATGAGAAGAGACCTTATTGAATCATTAGATTCTCAGGGAGCTTGACAGGGTAGATGCTGAGAGGTTGTTTCCCCTTCTGAGACAGTCTCAGACAAAAGGGCATAATCTCAGAGTAAGGGGTTGCCCATTTAAACCAGTGATGAGGAGGAATTTCTTCTCTCAGAGGGTAGTCAATCTGTGGAATTCTTTACCGTAGAGGGCTGTAGAGGCTGGGTCATTAAGTATGTTCAAGGCTGAGATAGACAGAGTTTTAATCAGTAAGGGAATCAAGGGTGATGGGGAAAATGCAGGAAAGTGGAACTGAGGATTATCAGATCAGCCATGATCTCATTGAATGGCGGAGCAGACTCGATGGGCCGAATGGCTTACTCCTGCTCCTACGTTTTATGGTCTTATAGATGATCATCTACCAAAGAGGTGCTTTCTGGAGTCTGGTAGAAGTACTTGATACGCTGTGAGAGAAATTACATTTCCATCAACGGGAGTGTAGAGCTGGGTGTCTTCATGGATGGGTGTCTGTGTGGCAGTTGATGAGAGTACATCCTCATGCTGCTGCATTGATCTGGGGGTCAGGGGGATGCTGGCCTAATGTCACCCATGGCCTGGTTGGATTGTTGAGGCTCTGGAGCTGCAACACAAAGCAAAAGATGTTGGCTCCTTATGCGAACCTCACTGTGGCATGGGTGCTGCACTGCACCTTTAAAACATGAAATTTTCCTGAGCATTCAGGCTATGGAAACAGAAATGTTACCTGGTGAGCGGCTTCTTAGCTGCTCCTGAAGGTACAAGTTGAGGTCCTGCATCTTCTCCATTGGGTCCTGGAGGTATTGGCTTCTGTTTGTGGCTCCTCCAGGTCATGGGTTAGGCCTTCCAACCTCAGGATTTTGTTCGGTTCCTCAAGCCTCTAGATGTCCCTGTGTGGTCTTTCCCGGCACTCAGGGTTGGCCCCCTTGGTGGAGAGCTGTCCGTTTCTACCTCCAGTAATGAAATGGAGGGAGAGTCTGCCATGTCCTCTGGCAGCATCATGACCTCTGGAATACCGGACATATCTTCAGGACGGTCTGCGAGAAGCTTCGGAGCTGTTTTCTCTGGGCGTTCATTGTCTGGTTCTCCTTCTCCTTCTATCAACATATGAAATTTTAGAGGTTAGGAATGGTTTTGCCACTGCCCAGGTACAGTTGACAGACTGTTTACAAAAGTGCCTGTACAGTCCTGTTCAAGGAAAATGTTGACGGTTATGTGAGATGGGACAAAATGAGTTGCTGATGGAGAGCACCTACACTGGCCGCACTAGAGGCATCAAACACCCTCTTCAGCGTTGGTCTGCTTGGGCCAGGAACTTGCTCACAACTTTGCCCCACACTGCTATCCACCACAGGAGGCTGCTGAAGGCTGGCCCTCTCCCTTTTTGTTCTCACAGCCTCGGGGGATTCTGCGGAGACAGGAACAATAATTAATCAACTTATCAGAGACAATTCCCAATTCCACAAATGACCAACATTTCCGTTAGCTCAAAGCCGGAAGACCCATGCTTTGAAATAAGGATCATCAACTCCCCGGAGATGTGCACCGCTATCGTAGTCACCGGAGCTGCCTCTGCTCACCTGAATCCAGCGGGTCTTGTACACCTTTGTGGAAGTGTGCGTCTTCAGGTCAAACCTCTTTATGTCCTGCTTGATGGAGATAATTCTGTAGATCCCCTTATTGTCAAGGAAGCTGACATACGCATGCTTAGCAGTTGCTGCAGCCATATTTAGAATAGTATACCTGCATGAGAGAGTGTAAGAGAATTGACAGAAACCAGGCAGCAGGTAAGGCTCAGGCCTTTAATAGGAACTTGCTTATTCACGGGGAATGTAGTTAAACATGATATCAATATATTTCCCCTTAAAAATTGTTTGTTATATACCTGTTGGTATGTAATAGTACAGGAATAAAAGTAATATTTCGAGTGGATTCACCATGTATTTTATGTACATTAACTATTGGAGCAGGATCATTCTGCCCCATTGGCAGAATTTTCCGCCTGTCGGGCGGGAGTGCCTGACCCAATCTCCAGCGCGCAGGGAGCCGATCCATTTTACATGCGCGGCCCAATTAAGACGTGACACCCGACGGGAAGTGCTTTGCGCTTCCTGTGCGGGCAGGGGGGGGAATTCCCCAAAAGCGAGAGTGCGCTCTTTCGCGCATGTGCGTCTCCTTGAAGGTAAGAGATTGCTTACACTTTGGAAAAGATTTAAAATAGAAAAAAAAAATTTCCTAACATGTCGCCCTCATGTGACAAAGTCATATGAGATGGGACATGTTCATAATTTAATTATAACTTTATTCAACTTTTTAAAACCCTGCATGAAACCTCATCCCGCTGGTTTCACGTTTTATCTATTTGCCGCCGGGGCTCGTGGCCTTCAGGTTGGACAGGCAGGTCCTTCAATTGTTCAATGATCCTGTCCATGGCCTCATTTGGCCATTGACAGATCGGTGGGCACACAGCTGATTTTGCTGTGCCCCCTCCTTCCTGAAAATTTAAATGGGGCGGGGTGACATCGAGGGTTCCGCCCAGCATCGGCCCTCGTCATTTTGTGTGCTGGCGAGCGGGCCCCGCCCCCTTCTCGCTAATGGCAAATTTCTACCCCATGGTTTCTTTTTATTCTTAACAGAAAAAGAATTGTTGGCAACCTGCGGGCCCAGACCCCCCTACCCCCACCGAGATGCTGGCCCAGACCCCCCTACCCCCACCGAGGTGCTGGCCCAGAGCCCCCTACCCCCACCGAGGTGCTGGCCCAGACCCCCCTACCCCCACCGAGGTGCTGGCCCAGACCCCCCTACCCCCACCGAGGTGCTGGCCCAGACCCCCCTACCCCCACCGAGGTGCTGGCCCAGACCCCCCTACCCCCACCGAGGTGCTGGCCCAGACCCCCCTACCCCCACCGAGGTGCTGGCCCAGACCCCCATACCGCCAGCTAGGTCCTGGCCCAGACCCCCCCTACCCCCATCTAGGTGCTGTCCCAGACCCCCCTACCCCCACCTATTATCTGGCCCAGACCCCCCTACCCCCACCTGGGTGCTGGCCCAGACCCCCCTACTCCCATCTAGGTGCTGGCCCAGACCCCCCTACCCCCACCTAGGTGCTGGACAGGACGCCCTACCCCCACCTCAGTGCTGACAGGACCCCCCTACCCTCACCTAGGTGCTGGCCCAGACCCCCCTACCCCGATTTAAGTGCTGGCCTGGATCCCCTACCACATCTCTGTTCTTAGGTATGTGCAGCGATCTGCTGCTCCCTGTTCCCACCTCTGTGCACATCCTTCTCCTTTAATAGATACCTCTCCATTACCCAAGGGAATGGGGTAATTCATCCTTTCAACCCAGAATACACCTGCCTATATCTAGGTTGCACTATGTAAAGAGTATGTAAATGAGAGAATTCTGCTCTCCACCACATTTCCCACAATTTTGGATATTTGAACACTAGACAAGGGCTGCCGGCTCAGCCCAGGAATTCAACATTCATGGTTGGCAAAAGGGGGCTTAGTGTTAAAAAAAAATTGTGGGCAGCACATGGAGTCTCTTTTCAGAAGGCCCCTAAATGGAGGCCGGTGGTACTGCCATAGCAGTATATTAGTGACCCTGAGGTCAGACTGTTGTCTGGGGTCAGGGGAACAGCTTCCTGGAGAGCAGAGTCTCTCTCCCCAGAGATGTCTCCCAGTCAGTGGGGAGAAGGAGGTGGAAAGCCTGGGTTATGTTATGTAACCCAAATAAACACTGTAATCAAAACCTTAATTATGCAAATAATGATAGTTATATGTCACTGAACAATTCATTTACTGAGCTGTTTAGTGAAAGGAGTTGATGATTCTAAATACAGGTTATGAAGTATGCATTCCTTTAACTTTTCAAGTACATTTCTCACAAAAAAATCTATTCACTGTATTAAAGGAATATTCATTCCTGTCCAGCTAGAGTTGAAGATGTCTGTTCTAACTGGACTAATATTTATTTTTTATAAAGTAAAATTTTAGTTCTATTGTTAAGCAGTTTAACAGAAGGATTCATCCTAAAAACAACAGGTATGAAATAATTTGTCATTTGGCAGGATGAGTGTTCAGGATCTAATGAATCCAATCTTCTGTCACGATCACAGTGATTTACTTCCAGAGTCCGAAGTTCTCATTCTCCTTTACTTGAGTTGTTTCTGTTTCTCCCACTGTGCCTTTCACTCAGTAGAAAGTTCAGGCAAAAGGTCATTGACCTGAAACTGAATTCAGTTTCTCTCTCCACAAATGATGTCAGACTTGCTGAATATTTCCAGCATTTTCTGCTACAAACTATACCTAAGGTGCAGACTGTACCCAACCAGCCCTTACTTGCAAAACTCAAAACACAGTGTCCAACATTAGATGTGATTCCGCGATTGGACAACCTTTGCAAAATAATCCTCACTGTGCTAAGAATTCCACTGAAAGCCAATTTAAGATTGTCAGTTGGGCACACTGTGTGGTACATTTGCGTGAGCTGGAAGCTACATATATTAATACACAGGGTCCTGTTCTTTGCAGACAGAAAGAACATGTACATACCTGATGCTTGTTTCGGCTCAGCAAAATAAGTAACAGCTGTTCGCTGACTCATTCCTCAGGGCAATGCCTTGACTAATCAGGGTCAAGCTGCCTAGTTTAAATTTCAATCAAAGCTTGACAGTTTACTGTCAGTCACAATTACTGGTGCATTCTCCATAGCAACATCTCTACCAATCAGAGTCCACTTGCCAACCAATCAGCACTTTCTTCTCATACAGTTTAAATTGTTGTTTTCCCCTTTAGTATTCTTGCAAAGGGTCCTGATGAGTGCAAGACGAAAAGCTTCGACATGTTTCTTTTTTCAGCAATACCCATGGTTATTATTTTAGATTTTTCACTCTGCTGTTCAGGACAGAGTTCTACACAAGCCTGGAGACATGTGTGTACAAGCTGCCTCCCTAGGTCTAGGAATTTAAATGTTTAGAGATGAATGGGAGAATGTCCACAGTTTAAACTTTTAAATTAAATACAGGTAGCTTTTCAAAGTTTCCAAAGGATCAGTGAAGCACTTTGTAAACCTGATTGGACACCACACTGGATTCACACTCTATGTGAAGTCAGATCAAGGTGGTGTAAGGCTACGTAACCCAGGGAGTTTCACTTTGCTTCACACCAGAGTCACATCGGACTGGACTCCAGATCTACATCACCAGCTTAGCATTGGTTTGAAGTGAAAATCACATCACATGGACACCAAACTTGCCCTAAATCATAGCATTGGCAATTTTAAACATTACACTGCAATTTCCAAGAGAAAGTACATAAAATATCTTCACCAAATACAGTCTTGGAACAGCTAAGCTGGGAGGTTTTGTCTTTTAAATAATTCCATCAATATATTTATTTTAATATTCAAAAGATTGAGTGTCCCTCATCTTTTTCGCTCTCTTTTCAATTAGAATCACTATTTTCTGACTGTACAAATCAGAAAGAGAAACTGACTCAACTCGCAGGGAAAGGGCCATTGAAACAAAATGATGCTCGTTATGCAATTCTACTGACCGACAGAATCCTGGAGGAATGCAATGAGAGCATTTCAGTCGGGTGAGTGTCAACAGCTTGAAGTGGAGAAAAGCGTTTAAAAGGTGATGGTTTAGAAATTCCAGCCCCAAGAATTCAACAGATTAATTGACGGTTTTTCTGTTTCTCTGATTCTGGAATATATCCTGTGAAGATTGTTCATCGAATTTTGAATTTGCCGACAAGAGATAAAATCTGCCCCTTGTAATACAAAACTGCTTTATTCAAATTGTTATTTTCAATAAAAATCCCAGAAAAATGTTCTTTGTTTAAAATGCATTGGAAATGTGTTGTTTATTTCAAACCTCTTAATTCTAATTCATGTTCCTGCTACAAGTGGAGTCTGAACAGTTTATTCAGCCACTTTATTCAAATTCAACTCCACGATCAACATCAGGTAGTGAGACATCACAGCTTCTCCAAGCTGAATGCAGTACATTCTTAGATGGAGACAAAGCTGTTTGGTGAGTCTGGCTAGCCAGAATGTCACAGTGTCAAATATATAGAGGAGACCTGGAGAAATGGAGAAAGTTGCGATACTGAAATTTAACATCCAACCCGTCCAGTAAGAGAGTCAGTGCAGGCGGCCGGTAGACTTTGTGTATCCAGTGGAGGATGAACTTAACTTCATCCCAGTATTGAATCAGATTTGTTGAGCTTGTTCAAGTAGGCGAGAGTAGAGCAAACTTACCTTGCAGGAAAAGGTGAGTGAAATCTTGAAGAATTTGGGATCTACCTGGTTTCAATAGATCAACCACCTTAAAAACAATCACAAAGTCTCATCCAGACTCACACATGGGGCTGAATTTTGCCCTTGAGGGGTAGGCAGCCGATCGCTGCTGCCGAAACGGGCCGTGCAGCCACTTTACCTGGGCGGACCAATTAAGGCCCGCCCAGCGTGACGTCCAGCAGGATGCGCTATTCCCTCCCTGTGCGGTGTGGGGGAGGGGGAATTCCCCAAATGTGAGAGAGCGTTCTTTCGCACATGTGCGTGAAAGAGCACACATCTCCCTGAAGCTAAGTGCTGCCTCAGGGAGATGGGACATGTTAATAAAGTGCATAAAAACTTTAATAAACTTTTTAAAAACCAACATGAAACCTCATCTCCCCAGTGGATGAGGTTTCATGTTTTTTCAGAAGCCCGCTGGGACTCCTGGCCTGCCTGCCAGCCTTCAGGTTGGATGGGCAGTTCCTTTTAATTGTTTTAATGATCCTGTCAATGGCCTCAATTGGCCATTGACAGGTTGGCGGGCAGACAGCTGATTTTGCTGCACCCCCGCCTTCCTGAATATTTAAATGAGCCCGGATGACGTCGGGAGTTCCCCCCAACATCATCCTGTGTCATTTTCCCCTCGGCAATTGGGCCCCACCCCCTTCTCACCAATGGAAAAATTCAGCCCATGGGGAGGGAAGCGATGTTCTCACAGGGTGCATCTGGGTGTGTGGCAACAATCCCAGAAATATCACCTTGTTTTAAACCTAAGAATGTCTTTAACACTGACGAAAAGGCCTTTTTGAAACAGGCTCTACCCACACAGAGCAGCAGCTTTTACCAAGGAGAAATCCTCAGAAGGAAAAATCAGTGAATTCCCATCTTAGTTTACATTAACATGATGAGAGAAAAAGGAAGCTGGGGGTGACTGGGATTGAGAAAAAGGCTCAAATGAATGGATCCAGTGAGCAAACAGAGAGAGAGAGAGAGAGGGGGGACCCAGTCCCAATTGTGAACGGTTGCTGAGAAATTGACTGATATCTAAAAGCTAAGGTCTGAATGGAGCATTTTGTGCAGCATATTGGCTGGTGAGTGGGGAGTCTTGGCAATCAAGGTGATCATTTGCAACATGACAGGTTTGATGGATCAGCTGGTCTTTTCGTATTGGTCAATTTCTAAACGTTTATAACTCAAAGCAACAATTTTGTTGTAAATTTGCTGTCAGAAAGAAGCAAGTCATAATTGGAGAATGTTTCACAAAATGACTGAACTTTGCATTGCAGGACTTGTACAGTACTTGGGTTACAGTAAGGTTTATTTAAATAGTTACTTTGATGTTTGTGGTGTTTAATGGTGCTCGTGTAGTGTTTTGCTGCACTGTTTAATCAAAATTACATTTGTCGGAATGATCAAATTTTGTTTTGTCATAGATGGAATTTGTATGTTTCCTTTACTGCCTGTGATTAGTGTGTCTGTGTTTAAGAGGGTTGTGCTTTCCTATCCTCTGAGTTTTTCAATTAAATAATTACAGCAGCAAGTGTTTTGTGAATTTAAAAATAACAAAGGTTTTTTTTAATCACACACTAACCCTGAATTTAATCCAATGTTTTACTGACTTGTCTCTTGCACACTCTAACTTACACACAGATTAGATAGTGATGAAGGTAATATATTGTTATTGCTTATAATTATCTCAGCCTCTTTTGTGGCAGGCTTGTAGTTTCTTAGACAAAGTTGATGCTTTAGAATTGAAGTGAGAGTCTTTTAAAACAAGGGCTTTCAGTAAGCTGCGAGGTTCTTTGTCATTGGGACAGGTTGGGGAGTCCTTAGGATATCCCATGTTCAAAGTGTTGCTGTTTATTTCCTTGGCTGCTTGGATGACTTTCAACTAGTTCAATGACTTTCGCTGGAACTCTGTCTGCAAGCAGCTGCTTGCAGGTTTAAACGCAGACACAAACACGGCTGTCGCACCATGTGACCCTTTATAAGTTGAACATCCTATTCAAAATAAGGTGGGTGATTGGTTGAACAACTTGAGAGTCAGAGACTGCAGTGTCTTTGGGTCTGAATGACCCATTGATTGATATTTACCCTTTTGAATTAGTTTCAGGAAAGGGCATTAAGTCAACATTAGCCTAGAATGTTCCTTTTGTTCCCTCCTCAGGGGAGTGGCTTCAATCCACAAAAGAGGTCTGGTGAGCCATGGGCAGCTATCTTTTGCAGCCTTTTGTGGTCAGTTGTAAAATATAAAAAATAATTTGAAGTTCAGAATATACTGGGGCATGACAGTTTCAAGGATAACTATCACCTTTGCATTAAAAGGAGTGGATTTATTCTTTTTATTTACAATTTTCCAGTTTCCTACTCCTGCTCAGAAGATTATAATCACTGTTACCTGTTGACCATCCAGAATTCAGTTGCAAGTTTTCTGTTCCAATCATTCTCCATTCCATTGATAACTAAGAGGATCGCACTTTCCATCCTCTCCTGACCCACTCTAAAATTCTTGGAACTGAAGAACCTTTCAGGTGATCTGTTGGATCTTGGTAAAGCCATGTTCACTCTAAATGGTCAACTTCACCAGTTTGTTTTCTGGACTGTTTCTGATTCCAGTGATATTTACATTTCTGAAAATAATATCCTTTTGAGGCTGAGGCAAAGCAAGTTGTTTAGACGGAATCATCATCACCTGAATTAGACATATTAATTTTTAAAAAATTCATTCATGGGAAGTGGGCTTTGCTGGCTGAGCCAGCACTTATTGCCCATCCCATTTGTCCTTGAGATGGTGGTGATGAGCTGCCTTCTTGAGCTGCTGCGATCCATGTAATGTAGGTACACCCACAGTGCTGTTAGGAAGTGAGTCCCAGGATTTTGACCCAGCGACAGTCAAGGAACAGCAATATATTTCCAAGTCAGGATGCTGAGTGACTTGGAGGGGTACTTCCAGGTGATGGTGTTCCCATCTATCTGCTGCCGTTGTCCTTCAAGATGGTAGTGGTCGTGAGTTTGGAAGTTTCTGTCAAAGGAGTCTTGTTGAATTCCTGCAGTACATCTTGTAGATGGGACACACTGCTGCTACTGTGCGTCGGTGGTAGATGGAGTGCATGTTTGTGGATTTGGTGCCAATCAAGCAGGCAGTTTTGTGCCGGATGGTGTCAAGCTTCTTGAGTGTTGTGGGCAAGTGCCAGGCAAGTGGAGAGTATTCCATTGCACTCCTGACTTGTGCCTTGTAGGTAGTGAATGGGCATTGGGGAGTCAGGAGGTGAGTTACTTGTCACATGATTTCTTGCCTCTGAACTGCTCTTGTAGCCACAGTATTTACATGGCGAGTCCAGTTCAGTTTCTGGTCAATGGTAACCACCAGGATGTTGATACCGGGGGATTCAGTGATGGTAATACCATTGAACGTCAAGGGGCGATGGTTAGATTCTCTCTTGTTGGAGATGGTCATTGCCTGGCACTTGTGTGGCCCGAATGTTACTTGCTACTTGTCAGCCCAAACCTGGATATTGTCCATGTCTTGCTGCACTTGGACATGGACTGCTTCAGTATCTGGCGAGTCGCGAATGGTGCTGAACGTTGTGCAATCATCAGCAAATATCCCCATTTCTGACCATATGATGAAAAGAATGTAATTGATGAAGCAGCTGAAGATGGTTGGGCCTAGGACCCTACCCTCGGGAACTCCTGCAGTGATGTCCTGGAACTGAGGTGAGTGACCTCCAACAACCACAACCATCTTCCTTTGCGCTAGGTATGGCTCCAACCAGTGGAGAGTTTTCCCCCTGATTCCCATTGATTCCAGTTTTGCTAGGGGTCCTTGGTGCCACACTTGATCAAATGCAGCCTCGATGTCAAGGGCAGTCACTCTCACCTCACCTCGAGAGTTCAGCTCTTTTGTCCATGTTTGGACCAAGGCTGTAATGAGGTCAGGAGCTGAGTGGCTCTGGCGGAACCCAAATGGGCATCAGTGAGCAGGTTATTGCTATGCAGGTGCTGCTTGATAGCACTGTTGATCACCCCTTCAATTACTTTACTAATGATCGAGAGTAGACCGATGGGGCGGTAATTGACCGGGTTGGATTTATCCTGCTTTTTGTGTACAGGACATACCTGAGCAATTCTCCACGTAGCCGGGTAGATGCCAGTGTTGTAGCTGTACTGGAGCAGCTTGGCTAGGAGTGTGGCAAGTTCTGGAGCACGAGCCTTAAGTATTATAGCCAGAATATTGTTGTACCCTTTGCAGTACCCAGTGCCATCAGCCATTTCTTGATATCATGTGCTATGAATTCTTTTGGCTGAAGACTGACTTCTGTGATGCTGGGGACTTCCGGAGCAGGCCATGATGTATCATCCACATTGGCACTTCTGGCTGAAGATTGTAGCAAATGCTTCAGCCTTATCTTTTGCACTGCTGTGCTGGGCTCCTCCATCATTGAAGATGGGGATATTTGTGGAACCTCCTCCTCCAGTGAAGGTGACAAGGGCAAGTGAGAGAGGATTAGAAGTAGCAAGATGGAGGGCAAACAGTGCAGACTTGTACATGAGGGAAAATGAATAGGGGAAATGGAGGAGATACATAGACCCAGATGTTATAGAATAGACACAGAGATGGTGGCTGTAAGTTAGAGTGAAGACCATATTATAGTAATAGCAGGTTTCTCAAGATATGCCTCTAATGAGCGCTGCTCTCCATTGCAAGGGTCAGATTGTGAAATTACCCCTGTTACAATGGGACATTAACAGACTTAGTGAGGTGGCAAAACTATGGCAGATGGAGTTCGATGTGGGGATATTGAAGATTATTCACTTTAATTGTCATAAAGAGAAACTGGAATATTTTCTTACTGGTGAGACTGGAAGCTGTGGAGGAGTAAAGGGTGTCCATGTTTACAAATCCACAAATCACTGCTGCCATTTTGCCATTTCCTTTGTAACACTTTTAACACTTTCCAGTTCATATGATTTATTTTCTTGTGTGTGTGTTTATCCCAATGGTGTGGCCATGGTGCAGCACAAGGCCTGGATGGCAGCTGGAGTTGCTGAGGTCACAGGCAGAGGGGATTTGGAGTGGCTGAACAGCCTTGGGGAGTCCTGGGTGAATTGCTTGGGCTGTCCTAGCTGATGCTCCCCGTCCCTGTGAGAGGCTGGGGGGCCCCTCCCTGAGGAGGAGGAGTTCCTGGAGGGAGATTGAGGTGCCCCACTACCCTCTTGCCTAGTCAATGCTTGAACGCTCTCCTGGCTGAAGTGATTGTGTACATGTCCTTGTTCATTTCCCTCACAAAGTCCTGGGCCAAGGTTTCCATGGCAATCGCCATCTTTCAATGTTGACCTTGGTGTGCTGGCATGTCGGCGTAATGACATCAGACTGAACGCGCACGGACTCCTCAATCCTCCGCTCTAATCCAGTGACAGGCTCTGCCAACCCTGCCTGAATTGCCCGTGTATGTCTTTGGAGCTCCAACATCTCTAAGGGCTGAGTCCACAGACTCGTCATCGGACTCGGACTCAGCAGGAGCCTGGCCTCCAGCAGTCCTCCAAGTGTCAGTGAGCTTGGATGTCCCTGCCTCTGCCTGCTGTGGACCTGGTTCGGAGCTGTGCTCACCAAATGGTGACCCTGAACCTGTTCTAAAACTGGGTCCCCCGCGGTGTGTGTCTCTGTGCTGGTGGAGGGTGTGGGTGAATGCAGTGACGGCTCTGCATTCAGTGGGTCTTCAGGACTCTCATCCGAGGTGGTCTGGGGACTGGGGCTGATGGGCTGGCTGCTGGAGGCCCTCTTCCTTTTCCTGCTGGTGCCTGTTAAAGAGAGAAGATACAATTAGTATCTGGATTCTCCGGAGCAGAAATTTCCACTTTGTTTCTGGGGGAGGGGCACCTGAGGTCTTCAGATTCTGATGGATAGAATGAGCTTGGGTGGTCCCAATGGTCTTTTCTCATCTTTTTTTTGTATGTACATATCCCTAAACAACAATTGAAATGGTGTGACATGGAATAGAATAATCGAGTGGTTACAGCACAAAGAGGCCATTTGGCCTGTCGTGTCCATGCTGTCTTTCTGCAAGAATAACTCCACCAGTCCCACTGCTCTATCCTTTTCCCCTGTAACTCTGCAAATTTTGTCTTTTCAGGTATTTACCTGATTCCTCTTTGAAAGCCCTGATGGAATCTTCCTCCATCACACTCTCAAGTGGTGCATTCCAGGCTCCAACCATGCGCTGGATAAAAATGTTTTTCATCATATCGCTGTTGTTTCTTTAGGCAGTCAACTTAAATCATTGTCCTCTGGTGCTCTAGCCTTCAGACAATGGGAACAGTTTCTCTCTCTATCCAAGCTGTCCAGACCCTTCATGATTTTGAACATTTCTATCTAGTCTCCTCTTACCCTTAGTGACGTGGTGAATATAAAATGGTGAATATAAAAATAAAAGTTTTCTAACCTTGTCCCCTGACATGGTCCCTGTGAAACCTGCAAATGATCCAGGACAGAAAATTTGGATGATTTTGGGTTTGCACATGCAAAGGAATTCCTGGACTGCTGTGGAAGCATTTGGTTCAAATTCAGGGCAGTTTAGTTTTCTATTTAAAGTAGGATTTTCATTGTTGGACGACTCAGGGTTTAGTTATGTAGAACATCTTAATGTAAATTGCATTTAAAATAAATAAGTATTTTATATACCAGCACAAATACAGATTTGATCATGAAAAGGTAAGTTTGATAAGTAACATTTTTTGTGAAGATATTCCCAGGAAAAGCCAAATGGTGGAATTATTGCAGCTGTGACTTATCGCCCCCTCCCCACCGCCTCCATCATTCCGACACATCCCAGCAGTGGAGCAAAGGCATCCAGTTGGTTTTGACTTCCTGTGATAGTGTGAACCAGGATTGTGAATCCACAGCTCATTTTACATCCCTCTTGATTTTTATTCCCCATGTTTCACTATTACACAAAGTTAGATCCACCCTGATGAGTGAATTCCTGTTATTATTATCTGGTCCAGTGTTAACTTTCTGTTTATTTTATAGCCTGGAGTCTGAGCTAAGTAAGGTAATGATGGAAACGGACTTTTCCAAGGACTGTGAAACCTTTGTAACTCCAAATGTCAAGGCGGCCGTGATCAAAGTTGGTTTCCAAAGCAATACAGAATTTGCTGTTACTGCCAATTTCTCTTGGGTAAGTGTTTTCACAGGGTTTTAAACTGAATAGTAAGGGAAAGGAATCAAACTTTAGGAAGATGTAGTAAACCAAAGAATAGAGACAAGGCAAGAGAGAAAGGCATTAATATGGGAAATGATAAACAGACCATGACAGGAAGGGACAGAGCACAAATCTAAGAGTAAATCAGCAGATAAGGCTAGATGCTACAAAAATAATAAAAGGAAAAAACTAAAGACTCTATTTAAACACATGCAGCATTCAAAAGAAAACAGATGAAATGATAGTGCAAATAGAAATAAATAAGTGTGATCTGATAGCAATTACAGAGACATAGAGACATGCCTACAGGGTGACATAGATTGGGACCTGAATATTGAAGGGTATGTGACATTTAGGAAGAACAGGAAGTTACAAAAAGGTAGAGGGGTGGCTCTGTAAATTAATGATGGTCTTAGCACATTAGAGAGGGATGGCATAAATTCAGGAAACCTGGATGTACAAGTGGTTTGGGTTGAGGTGAGAAATGATAAAGGCAAGAAGTCCCTTGTAGGAGTGGTGTACAGGTTCCCTAATTGGAATTACATGTTAAGACAGCGTATAAAAGAAGAGATAACGGGAACTTGTCAGAAAGGTACAGCAATAATCTTGGGGGAATTTCTATTTTCTATACTAGCCCTGGTATTGAGCAAAGAGAGGATTAATTGATAACCTTCTAGTGAAGGCAACCCTAGGTAGCAGCGATCATAATATGATTGAATTTTACATTTGTTTTGAGGGAGAAACGAGTGCATCAAAGGCTAGTATTTTAAAGTTAAATTAGGGCAATCATGAGGGCATTAAAGTGGAGCTAGCCAAAGTGAACTGGAAAATGAGGTTAAGGGATAGGTCAATAGAGGTTTAGTGGCTGACATTTAAAGGGATATTTCAGATTACACAGAATAGATACATTCCAATGAGAGAAAAATTCCAAAGGGAGGAACCATCATCTGTGGTTAACTCATAAAGTTAAAGACAATATCAAACTTAAAGACAAAACTTATAATTACACAAGGACGGGTAGCAGGTCAGAAAGTTGGAAGGAATTTAAAGAACAGCAAAGAATGACAAGAAGATGAATAAGAAGGGTAAAATGAGTATGAGAGAATGCTAGCCAGTAATATAAAGATGGATAATAAGAGTTTCTATAGATTTTTAATAAGAAAAGAGTTAACAAAGTGAGAATTGGTCCTATAAAATGTGCGTCTGTGGAATTGATAATGGAAAGTAGGGAGATGGCGGATGAATTAAACGGATATTTTGCTTCAGTCTTCACTACAGAGGACAGAGTAACATCCTGGAAATAGCTGTAAATCATGAAATGGAAGGGAATGGGGAACTTGGGAAAATTACAATCACCAGAGGAGTGGTATTGAGCAATTTGTTGGGGCTGTGGTGTGGGCTGACAAATCCCCAGGTCCAGATGAACTTCACCCTAAGGTCTTGAAAGAAGTGGCTAGTGAGATAGTTGACGCATTGGTTTTATTTTTCTAAATTTCTTTGGATTTGGGGAAAGTTCCATTAGATTGGAAAATAGCAAATGTAACTCCTTTATTCAAAAAGGAAGGGAGACAGAAAGCAGGAAATTACAGGCTAGTTAGCGTAACATCTGTCATAGGAAAAATATTACAACTTATTAAAAATGTTATAGCAGGGTACTTAGAAATATTTAAGGCAATCAGATAGAGGCAACATATTTTTGTGAAAAGAAAATCATGTTTAACCAATTTATTGGAATTCTTTGAAGGAGTCACATGTGCTGTGGATAAAGGGGAACCAATGGATGTGCTGTACTTAGATTTCCAAAAGGCATTTGATAAAGTGCCACGTCAAAGGTTATTGTGGAAAATAAAAGCTCATGGTGTAGGGGGTAGTGTATTGGCATGGATAGAAGATTGACACAGTAACAGGAAACAGAGAGTTGGCATAAATGGGTTGGCAGGATGTAACGAGTGGTATGCCACAGGCATCAATGCTGGGGCCTCAACGTTTTACAATTTGTATGAATAACTTGGATGAAGGGACCAATGAAATGGTTACTAAATTTGTTGATGACACAAAGGTAGGTAGGAAAGTAAATTGTGAAGAGGACATAACGAGGCTACAAAGTGACATAGATAGGTTAAGTGAGCGGGCAAAGATCTGGCAAATGGAGTATAATGTGGGCAAATGTGAAATTGTTCATTTTGCAGAAAGATTAAAAAATAAGCTTATTATCTAAATGGTGAGAGATTGCAGAGCCGACATGCAGAGGGATCAGGATGTCCTGGTTCATGAATCACAAAAGGCTGGTATGCATGTACGGCAAGTCATTCGGAAAGCTATTAGAATTTATTTTGAGGAGAAGTAATTACAAAAGTAGGGAGGTTATGCTTCAGTTGTACAGGGCACTGGTGAGACCACATCTGAAGTACTGTGCACATTACTGGTTTCTCTTTTAAGGAAAGATGTAAATACGTCAGAAGCAGTTCAGTTGTCCAGTGACAGCGTCAATGAAGACTGCAGCTGTCAAGGGAGGCTGTCAGTGACGTGTGTGCCATGCTGAAGGATGAGATGTGACCCATGGGCCTCGGTGACACCCAATGCCCATGGCCCTGAAGATAACCATGGTACTGAACTTCAACACATCCGTCTCTTTCCAGGGACCCACTGGGCACACATGCAGCTTCTCCCAGGAAGCAGCTCATCTTGTACCAAGGAGGTGAGCAATGCCTTGTTCAAGAGGGCCGGTGACTCTGTGCGCTACCAGACCCACCCAGACAGCCAGGTGGAGGAGGCCCTTGGCTTCGGGACCATTGCTGGATTCCCCCAGGTGCAAGGGTGCCATCGATTGAACACATAAGAACTAGGAGCAGGAGTAGGCAATTCAGCCCCTCAAGCCTGCCCTGCTATTCAATCCGATCATGGCTGATCTCATTTCAGCCTCAACTCCAATTTCCCACCCTCTCTCCATAACCTTTCAACCCGTTACTAATTAAAAATCTGTCTATCTCCTCCTTAAATTTATTTAGCGTCCCGGCATCCACTGCACTCTGAGGTAGTGAATTCCACAGATTCACGACCCTTTGGGAAAATTCCTGCTCATCTCTGATTGAACCCTACTACCCCTTAGCCTAAAACTATCACGTCTCATTCTAGAATGCCCCACCAGGGGTAACATCCACTCTATGTCTACTTTGTCAATCCCCTAAGCATCTTATATACCTCCAATTAGATCTCCTCTCATCCTTCTAAACTTGAGTGAGTATAGGCCTAAACATGTGACCATCAAGGCTCCCATGGGCCAGCCAGTGGCCTTCATCAACAGGAAGGGCTTTCCATTCCCTCAGTGTGCAATTGGTCTTCAACCACGGAAAGTGCATTATGCAGCTGTGTGCCTGGTTCCCAGGGAACAGTTATGATGATGACAAACTTCGGCAGTGCTAGGTGCTACAGCTGTTCTTGCTGCTCCCCCATCCCCTGCCTCCACACCTTCAAGAATGGATCCTTGGGGACATTGTAGACATGCCTACTGGCATCTGTGAGGAACCCTCACACTGCAGCAGAAGAAATGTACAATACCTGCCACAGCTTGACCCGAGCGATGAATGAGCAGGTCATTGGACTCTTAAAGATGCGATTCCGTTGCCTGAACTGATCCAGTGGAGCGCTGCAGTATGTCCCAGAAGTTGGGGGGGGCGGTCTCATATCATCATGGACCCTGTGCTCTGTGTAACCTGGCACTGCAGAGAGGGGGTCCTTTCATCAGGAAGATTGATCCTCACTCCTCAGCTGATGAGGTGGATGTGGAGGAGGAGGCTGAGCATGTGGGACAGGATGATGAGTTCCTTACACTGGAGACAAGGGGCATTGAGAGACACACAAGAGAGGCTCAGGACAATCTCACTCACACCTGCATCCTGTAACCATGATATCCTTTCATTGCCTGTCTAATAAAAACTCAAACTCACTATGGCAGGACATCGGCTCCTTCATATCACTCACTATCGCTGAGCGCCCAGGCTCCACACAGTGACACAGCTGAGGAGATGACCAAACTCGGCCTTCCCCTACCCAGACAAGCAACTGAAGGTGGAAAGATACAGGTTCCATCGACAAGGCAGCAATAACTCCATGAATGACGCACATCACAAAAAGCGTCATTTCAATAAATTACTGACAAAATCATCCTTAACATGTACAAAGTCTAAACGCCTGTGAGGCCGTTGTGCATTGAGATACTTTTTGACATGGAATGTTGCAATCTGCTGCCACCGTATATGCTGAGGATCTCGATTAGACCTCCAGGGATCTGTCTCTGTGCTATCTATACTGAGTAAGTTATTGAGACTGACGAGGGTCCTGGTCGAACACTAGTATCTGAAGTTTATTACTAGCAACAGCCATACGCAGCCCTGCACAGGCCGTGATCTAGCCTGGGTCCTCACAGTTACATAGGCTGATCACTTGACTATATGCCTGACTCATAGGATGTACGTCGGCCGGAATTTCACAGCCCCATTGCGGCAGGAACCGGGCTGTAAAATGCGGTGAGCCATTCTAAACTACATTGACTTCGGTGGGATTGTAAAATCCCGCTGGCGTAAAATTCCAACCATAGAGTCTTGCTGATAGAGTCACAGGTAGTGGTGAGCATCTACGATAGAGAGCACAGGAAATAGTGAGCAGATAACATGGAGGCTGTACTTTAATACTCCAGCTCACACACGGTGATGTCACAGTGATGTCACTATGCAGCTTCTTAAAGGTACATGTCATTGTCTGCATTGGCAGCATTGGCAGGCACACAATATCACAACATCCCCCTTTCCCCTTTCTGATGGAAGAAAAACTTGGTCAGAACAAAGGTAACAGTGAAGCTCATGCATGACAAGATTGAGTCATGGTATGGAATCTTTATACATGAAGATAACGCTTTGCTGGGCATACGGCATGACCGTTTCTTGTTCTTGTGTAGTTTTCAGGGTGTTGTGTTGTGTCCTGTGGTTGCACATTCTCAGCTTGTGTTTCTTGCTGGGAATTGTTCATTGCAGGACCATCTTGTCTTATAGTGTGGCTAGTTGTGTTGTCCCCTATAACTGATATAACACCGAGTCATCGTCATTCTGACCTGCCTGTGGTTCAGCAAGCACAGTGTGTTTTGCACATGTCCTGACAGGTTGTCCTGTATATTGGGGACCGTTGTCTGAAACGATGGTTTCAGGCACACCAAACATTCTGAAAATCACAGTGAGTGTGTCAGCAACTGTAAAGCTGGCTGTGTCCTTGGCAAACGAAAGGGAATTTGGTAAAATAGTCGGTTACCAAGATGTAATCTTCACTGTCGAGGTGGAATAAATCAATGGTTATTTTCAACCATGGGACAGAGGGGATTTCATGTGGTAACAATGATTCTCTGCTCTGTTGTGGTCGGTGCAAGTGGCAGGTATATCATGTTTGTGTCAATCTGTCAATGTCCTTGTTAATACTAGGCCAATGGACTGATTCTCTCACAGGCATTTCGTTCGTTCTGTGCCCATGCGTCCGATGTTTAGGCGGCTTAACATGGTTTGATGCATTGCCTGAGGTATGAGGACTTGCTTGCCGTTGAATATGGAAACTGGGCTTCTGGAGATGTCCAGTTTACCTCTGTAGTGCCGGAATGACCGAATCCGTTCATGAACATCTGTGATGTGATTGGGCCAACCAGCGATAATAACTCCCTTCAGCTGTTGTAGCTGTGGGTCTTCTTGGGTCACCTGTTGTAGCATTTTGGCTTGACTTTGCCCAAAGTAGTTCAAGTCAATGTGGAGATTGTCTTCCACCTCATATTCGATATTGTCCATGCGGAGGTCCAGACTCACATCTTTGTTGTTGGACGGGTTGCGTAACTGACTCGGGGTGCCAGAGATTACCATTTTACAGTCTGGTTTATCTTGGACATCAAGGTCATAGCCCTGAATCTTCACCAGTAGGCGCTGGAGCTGTGATGGTGAGTGGTTTCCAGCAGATCATCTCCAGCAGCTTGTGGTGTTTGGACCATGAAGTTTTTCCAAACAGAAACATGTGGAAATGTTGAAAACCAAATGCTATTGCAAGAACTTCATGTTCAGTGTTAGAGTATTTGGCTTGTGCAGTGGTGAAAGCCTTTGAGCAAAAGCAACAGGCTTGCATTCCTGTGGTAAGCACTCACAAGACTCTTTTGTGACACATCCACCTTGAGTGCAGTGGGTTTGGAGGGGTCGTAGTATCGCAAGACACATGAGCTCAAAGACAGGGCTCCCTCCAAACTCTGAAAAATGTGCTGTTGGTCTTCTTGCCATACGTATGGTGTGTCCTTCTTGAGGAGGTTCCTGAGCGGGGAAACTTTGGCTGCAAAACCTGTGATGTACAGAGATAGAAAGTTGAAAAACTGAAGACACCTTTGCGGGGTTGTCCTTGTGTTGTGGGGTAGGCATCTTTTGTACATCTTCTATTTTGCTGGATCAGGCTGAATACCTTGAGAGGAGTAGATGGAGCCAAAGAAGTTGATCTGACTCTCATTGATTTGGAGAGGTTGAGTAGGTTGGGCCTGTACTCAATGAGAGGCGACCTTATTGAAACATAAGATTCTTAAGGGGCTTGACAGGGTAGATGCTGAGAGGTTGTTTCACCTTGTGGGAGAGTCCAGGACCAGAGGGCATAATTTCAGAGTAAGTGGTTGTCCATTTAAGGCAGATGAGGAGGAATTTCTTCTCACAGAGGGCAGTAAATCTGTGGAAGTCTTTATCACAGACGGCTGTAGTTTTTGGGTCATTAAGTATATTCAAAGCTGAGATGGACAAATTTTTAATCAGTAAAGGAATCAAGGGTTATGGGGAAAAGGCAGGAAAGTGGAGCTGAGGATTATCAGATCAACCATGATCTTATTGAATGGCGGAGCAGACTCAATGGACCACATGGCCTACTTCTGCTCCTACGTCTTATGGTCTTATGGTCCATAAGCACATGTAGGTTGTTGTCATGTTCTGCTTTAGCCCTGCAAAGAACTGTTATGTCTTCAGCGATGCACAGGCACCAAGGTACATCTATGATGCCGTCCATGTGTTGTTGAAACACTTGGCTCACGAGAGTCCAAATGGTAAGCACACGAAGCAATGCCGTCTAAAACGTGCATGCAAAGTGATGATGTCTTGTGATGCTAGTGCCAGATGGATGACTCTCAGGACCTCGCCACTTTTCACACCCGTTTTAGGCGGCATTGCTTCTGTCCATCTCAGACTTGAATATACTTAACAACATTCTTAGCGTCTCTTACGACCACAGCCGATGTTATTTGCTGAGCCAGTCAAATCCAAAAGGGAAGCTTGTCTTACTGACCAGAACCTTTGTTTAGCAATTTGAAAACAAGGGAAAAGCTACTGATCCCAGAAGCATAGAATCCCAGTGACATTTTTTGGATTTTAAATTAAAAGATTTATTAACAAGAAGAAAATAAAACTTAAGCACATAAGATTACAGTTACACAATTAAAACAGTTTTACAAAACATTCCCAAAAAACCCACTTGGTCAGAAAACACAAGTAAACTACTTGGCACAGCTCCCTGAGATTTTGAATGATAAGAATCCAGTAGTATTACCCAAGGCAGAACTGCTGTCACTTTAGTAAAAGGTATACCACATGACTTCTCATTCTCTTGCAGTCTGCTGTGGAAATCCAAAAGAAAAGTTTAGAAACAGACTGCTTTCTGAAAACAAAGTCTGCTCTGGTTAAAACTCGATGACTGCTTCAAATTCACAACTTCCACACCTTCTCCCAGCACAGATCTGGTTTCAGGCCATCTCCCCCACACAGCCACATAAATCAGCTAAACATCTTTCCTTAAATATCTTTTTCCCCTTTCATATTCGATTTCATTGTCTTAACCATCTCTTTGAACTCAACTGTTGCAAAATATAAAAATCTTTCATGTTTTCCTATTGCCTCCACTTTCAGGTCAAATAAAATTTAATAATCTTCCCTTCTTTATTTATAACCTTTGTAAGTTGTAAAAGTCCCTTGTCATTTCTAACCTCCCCTTTGAAATTTAACAGCTAAAAAGTCAAGTTCCTACCTATCACCTGCTGCAAATTTTAAAACCCAACCTATTTACTCATACATTCAACTTCACAATAGTCTTGCATTACAAATGGATGCACCCAGCACCTTTATCTTCTTTATCTTTCATTGCTCAGTTCCCACAGCCACAGACTGTCTTTACTAACCTACCTCCAGTTAAATTAATCATACACATGCACACCCTTCTTTACAGTAAGCCACCATATTCCCAAAATATTAGAATAAGAATATCCATCTTCACACAGTCCAACTTCGAGAAGTATCCTCCTCCTGCAAGCTTGGGGTTCAGTCCCTCAAGTGTGGGGATTTTGTGAGGACATCGCTTTAGTGCCAAGTTTAGTCGCCTTGGATCCAGGCATAAATACAGAGAACCATCATTCTTTAATACACAGGTAACAGAATTATATCAGTGTTTTTGTCGTGAGTTTTGAACTCTGGGCTTGTGTGCTTGGTTGCGTTTATGACACATTATTGCTCAATGTCCTTTGGTGGAACATAATTTGCACATGTTGAAATATGCTGGACACAGCCTGGGTAATTCACCAAGGCTCCTTCGACAGCACCTTTCAAACCCACAAACACTGCCATCTAGAAGGACAAGAGCAGCAGATACATGGGAACACGACCACCTGGCAGATTCCCTCCAAGTCACTCATGCGTCCTGACTTGGAAATATATTGCCGTTCCTTCACTGTCACTGGGTCCAAATCCTGGAACTCCCTCCCTAACAGCACTGTGGTTGTTCCTACAGCGCATGGACTGCAGTGGTTCAAGAAGGCAGCTAACCACCATCTTCTTGAGGGCAATTAGGGATGGGCAATAAATGCTGGTCTAGCCAGTGAAGCCAACATCCCTTGAATGAATTTTAAAAAGTGTGTAAGACCACACCACATGCAGGTTTTGGGTGTCTTTAATGTTTTGGTTACTGCAGCAATGGTAGATTTGTGATCAAGGGCTTGAAGGGGCTGTTCCCAGCCACTAATGCTTCAAATTTTCTACCTCCATCCAATCGTGCATTTATTGTGTAACCTTTGGTATTGTCTATTAGCGCTTCCCTGAAAGACTGGATGGGTGTTGAAGTGATGACAAGCTTCACCAATCTCCCTGCAAGGTCTTTGGCATTGAAGTCGCATTCGGCTCCTTTGCACCAGCACTTACTTACAAATTGATCAATGCTTTCACTTGGCTGTTGTTTCTATGCCATAAACTCTTAGCCTGCGAATTCTAAAGTTAACTCGGATCTTTAGTTGATCTTCAATGAGTTTGAAGATTTTATTGGGGTCCCTTTGGTCTTCATCAGATAGACCTGATGAGTTTATATGCATTAACCCCTCCTTGCCAACAGCAATTAGTCATTAGGCAGCTTTTTCCCTGGTCCTGTACCTGCTGATCTACAAAGTGTAAGCACATCTTCTGTCTAAAGAATTGAAATTCTGCAAGAAGATCTCCTGCTCACCAGTTCATAACCAAATCTTTATTTGCCGGTGTGATGTTCTTGGTTATTCGCTGTACTGGGTGTTACACGAATGTAGTTGCTGTATGCTGTATCTGAGTGTGACTCAGATCTGAGTCGACTTTCTGTTGTCCCTAAATGCTGCAACAATGTACTATTGTTGGCTCTTAACAGTGGTGCTGCTAAGGAGAAACTTACTTTTTTCTTTCTCTGTCTTGTATGTTTTAAAAGTAGCTCTTTAGATTCTTGGCTTCTTTTAATCTGGCTGGAACTAAGGAGAAAGGGTTTTAAGTTGCAGATCTTTAGATCGCAGAGATTTCGCTTTGCTAGCTGTTTCTGTTGTTGTATTGAAACTGTGCAGTTTTATTCTGCTGGGTTGCTACCGCGCCTTGACTGACAGGACAGGAAGGCTGGATTTGATGCCAAAACTGAGAGAACAAAATGACAGAACCGCCCGACAGTTTAGCTGAGCTCTGCCGAGAGCTGTTGAAACTTGCCTCTCCCGGCCCTCTCAGCGTGGGGTACTTTTGTTCGAACAAATTTGACACTCAAGCCTTCACTGTTAGGATGAGTGACTTCTAAATAGCTGATCCCAACATTCAGATAAAACAAAACCTTTTGCCCAAATTACTGAGCTTGGAGTGAGGTCTTCACTCGCATCTGAACTCCGATGTCTAGTGGAACTAGTCTCTATGCTTAATTTCAGATTCCAAGTCCTTGCAGTTGAAGAACTGTTTTTTTTAATTAAAGCTCCTGAACTGAGGTCCCCTGTGAATGATTTCCCTTAAAAGGCAGTTGGGAGATTGAAAACAGGGCGAGATGAGAGGCAGTCAGGAGATTGAAAACAGAGCAAGTGGAGAGGCTGTCGGGAGATTGAAAATGGGGCGGATGGAGAGGCTGCTGCTGCAGCCACTGCAGGTGCCGGGGTCACTGGCTGAGGGCGGAGAAGCCGCTGTTCACAATTGGAGCTCATTGAGAGGATCCCCCGAATTCAGGCAGCAGCTTCCTCCCCTCCACCTGCAGCTCCCTACGATCCGGAAATGGAGGAGCAGCTGGAGGAACCTCATGGCCTGAATAGACTCTCCCTTGTCCCGACATGTGTGTGCTGAGCTCCTGGAACTGCCAACAGATGTTCTCTCACCTCTAGATGCAGCTGCAGCAGATGCCATGTTGCCGAATCCAGAGGCCCATCATCAGCCTGGGACTCAACATGGGCCTGGCCTCCAACAGTCCTCTGACTGTCAGTGACCTCGGTGGTCACAGCCTCCATCAGCTGCTCAGGCGAGTCTGTGATGTTCTCACCAGCTTGTGACACTGAATCGAACTGTGACGGATACCCACCGACGTGAGAGTATCTGCGCTGGTCGAGGGTGGGCTGATGTGACCGTGAATCCTCTGAAGAATCCTGCAGCTCCCTGGACTCAGTGGCTGGCCGTCCTTCTGGAGAGCGGGGCCCTGTATGAGGGAACATAAACAGTTAGGGGCTGAGGGCTTCACATCTCCTCCTCCCATCCCTGCCTGCTGTGGACCTCCATGTGTCCGGTGCTGGAAACGTGAACTCAATGCATCCTCGCTCTCAGCTCACGGCCCCAGTTCCACCTTTCACAATTACCCAGCCGCCCTGGTCTCCTGCCTGTTCGAGGGGCGGCTGGAGTTCAGGGGTATTCGGTACAGTCCCTGGGGTGCGGGGGTATATTCAGCACAGTCACTGGGGTGCAGGGGTATATTCAGTACAGTCACTGGGGTGCAGTGGCGTTCAGTACAGTCCCTGGAGTGCGGGGGTATATTCAGTACAGTCACTGGGATGCGGGGGTATATTCAGCAGTCACTGGGGTGCGGGGGGTATTCAGTACAGTCGCTGGGGTGCAGGGGTATATTCAGTACAGTCACTGGGGTGCAGAGGTATTCAATACAGTCATTGGGGTGCAGCGGTATATTCAGTACAGTCACTGGAGTGCAGGGGTATTCAGTACAGTCACTGGGATGCGGGAGTATATTCAGTACAGTCACTGGAGTGCGGGGGTATTTATTGTCCATGGGGATCTTCAGCATTCTTGCTGAGCTGGTTCTGATGATGAAGATGGGGCTAATAATCCTTTAAAGATACTGCCAGCAGCTGCCTTTCAATCGGGTGACCCTGAGATCGGGATCTTGTTCCCACTCCCGCTTGTCCATTGGACGGTTCCCTGAGCTCCATACCATGGTCGAGGTTGGGCCTTTAGCTTGGGCACCAATGACAGCCACTTCCAGACTCCTCGCCAAGATGGAGAGCGCGGGAATTCAATTCAGCCCCTCATTCAAAACTGAAGCTCCCTGAACTTCCAAATCCACAAAGATCTTTTTCTCATCTGATTCTCACTAAACAATCCTGAATTATTCGTTGGCTGTGAAGTGGGGAACATCCTGAGGTTCTGAACTTTGCTGTAGAAATGAAAATTCTTTCTTCCATCAGTAATGAAGCTTTCAGTTATAGATTGTCAAATCCTTTGAAATTCAATCTCTGCCTCCTTCACCTGGTCACCATGGAATTATAAATAATAAAACTTTTCATTGTAGGAGCTTGTTCAGCTAAATGAGATCCAAACCATTGAACAATATATTGTGATTATTGTTGTACAGATGGGTCCTGATGGTCAGATGATGTTTGCTGCTGTTCAGTTTCAATTGGAATATAGGCTCAGCCCATCTCTTCTTCCGAGAGCCGTTCTCACTCAATTCAAGCAGAAAACCTCACTCCAGGTAACAGAGTAAATTACTCCATCTGAATCTGCAATGATATGGATTCCATACACTCAGTGTTGATATTTGTTATTAAGTTTGTATTTTAAGTCTGGGTATTATTCACTCTCTATCTGTAACCTGCTGTTTTTACTATATTTCTGGGGCGGCTCCAACTCACTTCAGCTAAAGTCAGTCTTTAATCCATGGGATTCAAGTGAACAAGAATTTAAATTTGCAAACTTCCTGACCACATCTGAGTATATCTGAGTTCTTCCATCCCATCTCCTCCCAGATCCCATGAGAATATCTGTTTACCCGTCAAACATCTAACTACAGGGACAGAGTATTGAGCCAGAAACATTAATGACAGCCTGTTCAGAATGGGGATTTTATTGAATGAAAAGGGGAGACGGGGCCTCGATATTACCGGGGAGGTGGGGAGGGTGTGGGAGAGCCCAGCAGTGGGTGAAGAAGCTGATGAGGCCGGGATTGTGGAGGTCCTGCCGATTGGAACAGGAGGAGCTCATTTCAATAACTCTGTGCAGCATCCTGATTGACAGCCAACACAGACCTCGCCCGACTCGAGTCAGAACATTGGGCAAGATAGGAAAGACTGGGTTTCACAGTGAGTAACTATGAGTTACAATCCGACTCAATTGCCACTCCACTGGAAGCTTTTTATTCATTCATGGGATATCGGCATAGCTGGGTAGGCCGCCATTTATTGCCCATCCATAATTACCCTTGAGAAAGGTGGTAATGAGCTGTCTTCTTGAACCACAGCAGTCCATGTGATGTAAGTAAACACACAGTGCTGTGAGGGAGGGAGTTCCTGGATTTTGACCAGCAACAGTGAAGGAATGGCAAAGTTACAGACAATAGAGTTAGGAGGCCACAGTCTGGAACCTGTGGGGAAAGTCTAACCAATTAGTAGGGTAGGGTAGTCCTTGGTCTATGATTGGGATGAAGCACAAAATCTGGCTTGACTGAATACAGCAGGGCAGAGTGTTTAATTTGGGGAATTTGGTGAGTGAGGGAATTTTAAGTTTTGATGTCTTTCTAAAATCTAGTCAAGTTTGGCTTTAGCATTTAACTGTAACATTAAATTGTAGTTTCTTTCAGTCTTAGTGATGAACAAGCTTTCTGCTGGAGGCAGCTGCAGTTAGTTAATTCGGTGGCTATTCCCTAGCCAGCAGGTCCTGACTCAGGTCTCTGGAATTTCATCTAATATGAAGACAGGAGGCTTTTATGCAAAAGCACAAAGTAAATAGCACTAAGTCCAGTTCAACTGAGTACAAAGAAACAGAGCGCTTAACTCAAGGGAATTTGGTAAGTGAGGGAATTCATCACAATGAGGAAGGAAGTGTTGTTCTGGTCTTTTACAGAACAGTGATCTAAGAGAGGTAGCCAGAGACAGCCGAGACCTGAGAGCTGCAGTCCAGAGTCATTAATTAGATGAGAAGGCAGGTGATTGGTTTGTGAATTTTTAGGTTTCATTTTCTTTCTCTAAACTGGGCCAGTAATTTCAGCTGGTATTGGGGGTGTAGAAGTATTCTATTAAATTTATAGCTTAACTAATTAAACTCTTGAATATAACTACAAATGATATTTGTTGAATGTTAGGTGATATTTCTAAGCTTGAAACGTAATTAGTTAATGGAGGAATCTTGAACGAAGGGGCACAGTTTCAGGATAAAGGGTCTTGCATTTAAGATGGAGATGAGGAGGAATTTCTTCTCTCAGAGGGTTGTTAGTCTCTGGAATTCTCTTCCCCGAAGAGCAGTGAAGGCTGCTTCATTGAACATATTCAAAGCTGAGTTAGACAGATTTTTGATCAACAGGCAGTCAAGGGTTATGGGGGACAGACAGGAACAGTTGAGGCCATCATCAAATGGCCATGATCTTATTGAATGGTAGGGCAGGCTGAAGGAGCAAAACGGCTTACTCCTGTTCCTTTTTCTTATGATCATATGAGTCGGCTGAGAATAGCAAATGGGGGAGGTGGGGGAGGGGTATGCTGATGGTTATGATGGGGAGGACTAGAACTTCAGGCTGAGGAAGATGAATGCCTCCAGGTAAGAAGCTGAGGAGCAGCACTCCTGCCCCTCCTGGTTCACAAGGAGCTTAAAGCCAGACAAGGTTCAATGAAAAACTTAGCCAGGCCATTTCCAACCAGTTGGCTCCTCCAAGAAGTCTGCTTCTTGATGCCAGAGAGTGCAGGATATCCCTGGTCCCGAGGTTAAAAATAAATCACAGCACTGCTTACATCATCGGCCATGACTTTTGCATGTTGTCTAGTTGTGTCTGATTTCAGTGGGAGCTTTGTCCAGTGCCTGGATTGCACTGTGACAACAGAGGCTGGGAGGTAAGTTTGTTACGATCTGGTTAGGGACCATTAACATTTAGAGAGAATTCCAAACATCTTGTTTTAACCAGTATAATTATGCCACATGATTTCACATTCCTAAACAAGAACAAACTTTATTGTACATGAAAGACTTAAACGAGTACTGTTAACTTAATATGGTTATAAGTACGTATGTTTTGCACTCAGCATTACTTCTTACTTTCCCCAAGAATTCTCTTATCAGACACATCAATCTCAAAGTTATTTACTTCTGCAGGGACCACCCATAAGTATGAACAGCCCTCTGAAAACTATTTTTAATTCTCTTCAGTTCCAGCTCCTGAATGGATGCCACAGTCCCTTGTTCTGGTTACTTTTCAAATCCTTCCAAGTTAATCTGCTGGTTTCTTTCTTTGCCACAAAGGTCTGTGAGGACCATTGCAGACTCTTCCATGAGTTTCAAACTCGGCAACCTTCCAGCTCCTGTTCCCTTACAAAATTCAAACTGAGATTAAGCCTCACCCACATTCAACACAGTGAATGATGAAGTTAGTTTTTCACTCTGCTTACAGCACAGGCCTAGGTAACGATCATTTACTTCATCTACCTCTTAGTGAACATCGAACCACACCAGATCCAAATTGCAACTGAAACTCTTAGCAAACACCCAGATATATTGAAACCAGAGAGCCACCCAAAGTTCCATCCATGTCCATGACAATGTGGCATGCTCTGGGATGTTCTCAAACAGACCTTCAGGTTAATTATCTAATTATTCATAATTTACAATTTCTTCTTTGATCTGGAGAAATAAATAGATTTTGCAACTTTTTCAGGTTCAGTGAATGATTTTAAAGTAATTTAGCTCCACCTTCCAAAACAAAAACATCTATTTGCACTGCCTTTACTGCAAAGATTACAGACAGTCTCCACCAAAATGCTCACAGATAGGTTATGCATTGTTTAAGATTCTCCAGCTGTTGTTTTATGATCTTGCTTTTCCAGCTATTAATCTCTTAAGGCAACATGGTCACAACCTTTTAAGTGTAACAGGCTCCAAGTTTGTTTAATTGATTTAGCCCATTTTCTACAGTTAAACTTTAATTCCTAAAGTAAAAGCGAAATTTGAAAATACATGAATGCTGAATTGGATATTTGCAACTGGTTGGATTCGTCAATTCCACTACCCTCACCTGCTCCCCTGGTCACCAACCTCGCTCACTAATCGAGAGGTACAGGTATCAAAGAGGTATCAAAGCAGGAGGAACCCATGGTGTCTGAATTTGGAAATTTGGAAATTTCATCTGGGAGATCCTAAAACTGACTGAGTTCTAAGAGTAAAGCTGGGCTTTCCCATCACCAATACATTTCACCTTGAAATTGACAAACTTCACAGAAGTATCTGCTGCAATTTCCTTTGATACCTCATTTTTTAAAATCAGTTTTGGCAAAAAGCTAAATCAATTAATGTGGTAAAGGTTACAGCCTCAAGTCCCCAGTAAAACCTGGATGTTGTGACTCCTCTATCGTGGTCAGTTGTAGTTTTGATATATCTGGTATTTGTGGGGTCTTGGCAAAAAAGGATCATGAAAGCTGCCTGATTGTTATAAAGACCATCGGGTTCCCTAATGTCCTTCAGGGAAGAGATGCCACATTTACCTGACTCAACCTACACCAAGGTCCCTGTCCTGTATGGGTGATTTTTAATGTCCTCAAGGTGAGTTGGGATGAACAATAATACAGCTTTGCCAGTTGTTGTGTTCAGTTATTCTGTGTTTGACTATGTGGGTCTGTTTACTATTGATGCTCACCGTACTTGATTTGTTAAGCCTTTCTGCTTGATGAGGGTGATGATGCCTTTCCTCATGGATTCTAACATGCTGCCAGCCAGAAGCACTCTTGTATACTTCAACAGGTCTGGGCCGATCCAGTCCCACAGAGTCCAATACAAGTCGGCCAGTAACCATCACTTCTGGAGTTTTACTCATCTTAAAGGACCTGACGGCCTTTGGCAGCTCATCCAGAGCTCAGACTGTTCAGACTGTTCTGCGAATTGTTGTCTCAGACCCCCATGATAGAGGACAGGAAGGACTGGGAGGCTGTGCTGTCTGTGGGTTTCACATCCTACAATCCAGCATAAAAGGCTTTGCTGATTATCTGATCCTTGGTATGTCAGTCTGAGATGATGTTACCGAGCTGCCTTTTAGCTTCAGGCTGCTGATCGCAGAGCGCTCTCTGCGTACCTTTGGGAAGAAGAAACACTAGCACGTCTCATCCTGCTGCACAGAACGGACTCTAGACCAGAAGATGATCTTGGAGGCCCCCACAGCAAAAAGAGCGAGGCCTGCTGGCTCTTCAACTATGGAGATCCTGCTCATATCGACCCCATGAACTGCAGCAGGAGCAGATTCTGCCTACTTTTCTGGAGTCACGACCTTTCCCTCTGAATCAATCTTGCCTTGTGAACACCTATGAGGATGAAAAATCTCTTGATGTTTGCCTTGAGCACTTCCCACCATTGCTACAGGGACTCAAAGAGGGTTTCTCACAGTTCTCCAACTTTTGTATCTTTTTTGAATTCCTTGATGTTTTCTGGGGTCATCAGTTTCGCGTCCAGCTTTCATCTCTGGATGACATGTGGAATTGTGATATAGTAGCCATCACTGAGACGTGGTTGAGGGAGGGGCAGGTTTGGCAGCTCAACATTCCGGGATATAGAATCTTCAGGCAAGATAGGGGAAGGGTAAAAGAGGAGGAGGCATTGAATTATTAGTTAAGGAGTCGGTTACTACAGTAAGGAGAGATAATATCTTGGAGGGGGCATCGATTGAAATTTTGTGGGTAGAGCTTAGTAATAGAAAAGGAGCACCCACATTGTCAGGTGTTTATTATAGACCCCAGATAGTCAGCAAGAAATTGAGGAGCAAGTACATGCACAATTTGTGGAGGCTTGTAAAAGCAATAACAATAGGGTAATTATATTAGGTGATTTCAACTTTCCCAACATTAATTGGGATAGACATAGTGTTAAGGGCTTGGATGGAGTGGATTTCTTGAAATGTGTCCAGGAGAACTTTTTAGATCAATACATAAAGGGTCCAACAAGGGACAGCGCAGTGCTGGACCTAATTCTGGGGAATGAAGCCGGACAGGTGGCTGAGGTGGTGTTGGGGGAGCATTTTAGTGATAGCAATCACAACATGGTACATTTTAAGCTTGTTTATGCACAAAGAAATAGACAAGTTGGAAACAAATGTTTTGGATTGGGTGAGAGTGGATTTTAGTAAAATAAGGTAGGATCTGGCCAAAGTAGACTGGGAACAGCTACTTGTGGGGAAATTTACTGAGGAGCAGTGGAGGTGGGGGGGGGGGGGGGTGTGGAGGGTGGGGGGCGGGGGGGGTGGTTGTTCAAAAAGGAAATGGGGAGGGTACAGGCTCAACATGTTCCCACTAGGGTGATAGGAATGAGTAACAAGCCCAGAGAACCATGGATGACCAGAGATATTGAGGATACAATGAGAAATGCTGAGGTGATACACTTTGGAAGGAGTAATTTGACAACTATTCAATGAATGGCATGACACTAGGAAGTTCTGAGGAACAAAGGACCTTGGTTTGTGTGTCCATAGATCTCTGAAGGCGGAGGGGTATGTTAGTGGGGTGGTGAAAAAGGCATACGGGACACTTGCCTTTATCAATCGAGGCATAGATTACAAAAGTAGGGAGGTCATGTTGGAGTTGCATAGAACCTTGGTGAGGGCCACAGGTGGAGTACTGTGTGCAGTTCTGGTCGCCACATTATAGGAAGACTGTGCTTGCACTGGAGGGGGTGCAGAGGAGATTCACCAGAATGTTGCCTGGGATGAAACATTTAAGTTATGAAGAGAGGTTGGATAGACTTGGGTTGTTTTCGTTGGAGCAGAGAAGACTGAGGGGTGACCTGATCGTGGTGTACAAGATTATGAGGGGCATGGACAGGGTGGATAGGGAGCAGCTGTTCCCTAGTTGAAGCATCAGTCACAAGGGGGCTATAAGTTCAAGGTGAGGGGCAGGAAGTTTAGGGGGGATGTGAGGAAAAACTTTTTTACCAGAGGGGTGGTGACGGTCTGGAATGCACTGCCTGGGAGGGCAGTGGAGGCAGGTTGCCTCATATCCTTTAAAAAGAACATGCTTGAGCACTTGGCACATGATAACATTCAAGGCTATGGGCCAAGTGCTGGTAAATGGGATTAGGTAGGTAGGTCAGGTGTTTCTCAAGTGTCGGTTGCAGACTCAATGGGCCGAAGGGCCTCTTCTGCACTGGGTGACTCTGTGATCTCCCTCAACCAATCCTCTGGTCTTCCTGAAGGTGACAGTCGAACCAGCAGGAGGGAGTGGCCAGAGAAGAACTCTGGTTTGACATCAGTGGATCTGACCATGAACACGCGGGATCCAATCAGGAAGTCTATCCTGGAACGGATGGACTTGTCTGGCCTCGACCAGTTGTATCCACACGGTGCCCCATCTGCAAGGTTGCTGACGATGTTGTGCAGCTTGGAGTCTTTTATTGTTTTCATCAGGAGTCTGGACAAAGCGTCCAGTTTGCTGTCGGCCCTGCTGATCGCCCACCTGGATTGATGCTGCAGTTGAAGTCACTGCCTAGGGTGACCAGGCTGGACATTGCCAGCAGCTGTGGAAGCTGCTGAAGGATGGCCAGCCACTCACTGTGAGTTGTATGTGTTGATTAACCAGAGCAGAGTGTTTTTGGACATTACGTCTGCTACAGAGAGGTGACCGCCCACCACCTCCTTAACTTAAGGGATGGAAATTTCCTCCCCACAGCAGAATGCCCAGACCAGAGGAACAAGAACCATTTCATCCTGACCACATCGATGGTCCATGGGACCACCATTGTGACTGCTGCCGGAAGGTGCTGTGGTGCAGTATACCACACTCCTGCAGAAACAGCCGGTCAGCTTTGACCTGGGTGGGGTACCTCAAGGTTGGAACACATTATGTAGTAGACTTAACATTTTGCATATTAAGGGAGGCAATATTTATACCCATGAAAACTGTGTCACTCACAGACTCGTTGTCTGTGACAGTCTCGGCCTTGGGTGTATTCCTGCAGACCCATAGGCTGGATCCTCCAGTCCCTTCATGGAAATTCCCATCAAAAGTCAATGGACATTTTGCTGGTTTGCCAAATTTTCTGTCATGCCTTGTGATGGGTCCGGCCACGGTCGGGACTGGAAAATCCAGGCCATAGTGTTCCAAACAGCTTCACTGTTATTGGGCTGAGACCAAA